>NW_015161426.1:713703-761532 GCF_001447785.1 Gekko japonicus
GTGATGTACGAGGTGTCCACGGAGTGCGGGCAGATCTGGCGAAGACACATCGACCAGCTCAGACAGCGAATCCTACCGGAGGCCCCGACGGAGGAGGAAACGAGACAGCGGACGGAACCGAGGGAGACCCCATCCGAGGCGACTGCACAGGACTTGCCAGCAGAAGAGCGCCCGGCACAGGCCCCCACGGTTCCGGTATCGGCCGAGGGACCCCCCGTTGCGGAGGCGGCAGAAGCAGAGGCTCGAGCTCCCCCTTTTGCAGAACCCGGCCCTGTGGCCGGAATTCCGGAGATACAAGTGCCGACCCCCCGACGGTCGGCAAGAGTACGACGGTCCCCCTCGTACCTAAAAGAGTATGTGACATAGAGGAGGGTCCGAACTATGGGGGGAGGGATGTAGTGTCCGCTGACCGCCACCGGAGGTCAGCGCACATACCTGAGCTTCAGCATCGGACCACAATGGGAACTAGGATTCTAGTCCCTCCAAAGGGGGAACCAATGGGACCGTGGCGGGACATTCAAACCCGCCAATGGGACCAGGGGTGGCCCCCTGGCCGTGTATATAGTTGGCCTGCCGGCCGTTAGTCTTTAGTCTTGTTGTGTACCAGTAAAGCTATACTGATCAATACATCAGTCTCCATGCTTTCTTTACGCGTCTAACCCACTACACTTCAATAGAAATGTCTGTTCATGATGCCAGTCTCTGGAATTAAGTATCCAAAGATTTCGGCCATGTTGAGAATTAGATACATTGATAACTTGCATTTATATGTATTAATGCAAGTTGACATTAAGAGGAAATGGTGTGTTGCACTGGAAAAAGGAAAGGTGGCCTCTCTGATCAGTGGGTTTTTACAGATTTAATCTAGATTGTACACATTCCCAACCCCCCCCCCCACATGTGCCCTTGAAGGTAAGACTTTACAGTGGTGGGTTGACTGAACCCCCACCATCATTTCTAGTTCTGTTCATTAATTGCTTTCTTTCAGTGTCCTGTAGTGCTGTCAAAAATATTTGGTGCAAACAGGAGTTCTTAGAGACCAGCAAGAAATTCTGATATAAATCGGTATCATGGTAAATAAATCTGGTAATTTAGAAGAACTGTGGGGGTATTATATTCTATAATATAAAGGTATGGGAACCTCCTTTTTTGAGTCAGTTCAGAGGCGTTTTCTCTGTCTGCTTTGGAATCTGATTCCCCCAAACCTTAGAATCATAGAATCATAGAATGTTACAGTTGGAAGGGATCTTGCAGGTCATCTAGTCCAACCCCCTGCACTCTGCAGGAGCATAGCTGAAAGATAGCCCTACATACCTACAACATACCCGAAAGATGGTCGTACAGCCTCCGCTTGAAAACGTCCAGCAAAGGAGCATCCACCACCTCCTGTGGCAGACTGTTCCACTGTTCAACCACTCTTACAGTTAGGAAGTTTCTCCTGATATTTAGCCGGTAACAACTCCCTTGTAATTTCCACCCATTAGATCTAGTCTTGAAATCCGGAGCAAGAGAGAATAGATCCGCTCCATCTTCTTCCTGACAGCCCTTGAAATACTTGAAGACTGCAATCATGTCCCCTCTAAGCCTTCTCTTTCCCAGGCTAAACATACCCAATTCTTTCAGCCTTTCCTCATAAGACTTGGATTCCAACCCTCTCACCATCCTGGTTGCCCTCTTCTGGACACGCTCAAGCTTGTCAACATCCTTCCTAAAATGTGGTGCCCAAAACTGGACACAGGACTCCAGGTGAGGCCTGACCATGGCAGAGGTAGAGGCATCCCACCCCGTCAGTAGGAAGCAACATCTCTCCATTCAAGGAAAAAGCAGTTTCCCCTTCATCTTCGCAAAAAAACCCCACAAAACCCCACAATGGGGGGGGGGGGCTTTTTGCATCACTGCTGTTCCGACACGCACTATATCTGTGCTCATAAATGGCTCTGTGTCTATGTGGAGGGAAGCCTCGAGTACCTAACTGTAGGACCTTGCTCTTATCTCTATTGAAATTCATTTTATTTGTCTCAACCCACTGTTCTAGCCTATCTAGATAATTTTGAATCCTGACTGTCTTCTTCAGAATTAGCAATCCCACCTAGCTTCGTGTCATCTGCAGATTTGATAAGCATCCCCTCTAGGTCTTCCTCTAGGTGATTTATAAAAACATTGAACAACACCAGGCCAAGGACTGAGCCCTGCGGCACTCCACTCGAGACTTCCCTCCACATAGACACAGAGCCATTTATGAGCACTCGTTGGGTACAATTTTTCAACCAACCATGAATCCATCCAATGGTTGCACCATCCAGCCCACACTTAACCGGCTTATCCTCAAGGATATCATGAGAAACTTTGTCAAATGCTTTACTGAAATCTAGATACACTATATCCACAGCATTGCCAGAGTCAACCATTTTAGTAACTGTCAAAAAAGGAGATAAGGTTGGTCTGGCATGACTTATTCTTGATAAACCCATGCTGGCTACTACCAATTAACTCATTCCGTTCAAGGTGCTCACAGACAGAGCATTTAATAATCTGCTCTAGAATTTTCCCAGGTATTGATGTCAAGCTGACAGGCCTGTAATTTCCCGGGTCTATCTTTTTTCCCCTTCTTGAAGATTAGAACAACATTCGCTCTTTTCCAGTCTTCCAGCACAACACCAGTATTCCAGGACATCTCAAAGATTAGAGCCAGAGGCTCTGAAATAACATCTGCAATTTACCTTTTTAGTCTTAGCTTTTCAGAGAGTTCCTTGTTCAGCCACCTCGGCTTCATTACCCGTCTCCCACATTTCTTTCTTACCAAAATAGTTTGTGATTGTGCCTTAAGCACTTCATTTTTCAGCATCACCCATCCTTCCTGGGCAGATTTCCCCCTCAGCATTTCCAGCCACGGGATCCTACCTAATATTTCTCTGAGTTTTTTAAAATCAGCTTTCCTGAAGTCCAGGATACAAGTCCTACTATGTCCTGGTTTCACATCCTTCTCTATGTCAAATTACAAGCTGACATGGTCACTATTCCCCAAGGATCCCACAACATTCACTTCATCAACCAATTCTTCCCTGTTAGGATTAAATCTAGGATAGCAGATCCTCGGGTTCCCACCTCCACCTTCTAAGAGATGAAGTTGTCTGCAAGACTATTCAAGAATCTGCGGGATGCCCCATGTCAAGCAGAGTTAGATTTCCAGCAAATATCTGGATAGTTGAAATCTCCCATAACCACTACATCCTGTCTCTGTGAAAGTTTAGCAATCTGTTGTACAAATGCATCATCCAGTTCCTCTGGTTGGTTTGGAGGTCTGTAGTATACCCCCACAACAATTTCCCCTTCTCCCCCCCCCTGCTCTATCCTTACCCACACACTTTCAACAGGGCAACTCTCAAAATCCTGAATTTCGGTGCAAGCGTATTCGTTCTTGACATATAGTGCCACCCCGCCTCCTTTTTTGTTTATTCTGTTCTGTTTAAACATGGTATATCCTTCAATTGCTATGCTCCATATATGAGACTCATCCCATCAAGTCTCAGTGATACCTATCAGATCATACTTACTTTCCACTATTTGAAGTTCAAGTTCCTCCTGTTTATTTCCCATATTCTGTGCATTAGTATAAAGTCATCGCAGATTACAGACATCCTTTCCTACCATAGGTCCCTTCGATTTTGCATGAAAATTACTGAACTCACCTCTCTCCTATTCATTTATTCGCTGGTCACTCCCCTTCTTGAACTTAGTGTTGGGGATGCCGCACAACATCAGGCTTTTTCTTCCCACCCCCAATGTCTTCGGTTTAAAGCCCTCCTTTATCCTAATGAATTAACCTCCAAGGGTGTTTCTTAAACAATAGCAGTTAAGATAAATAACCCAAGAGCTATGCTTCCTGGATCAGAACAATAACACTTTGCAAATTGCAACACTTCATAGGTTTGGTGTAGTGGTTAAGTGTGAAGACTCTAACCTGGGAGAACCGGGTATGATTCCCCACTCCTCCACTTGCACCTGCTGATGTGACCTTGGGTCAGTCACAAGCTCTGGCACAGCTGTCCTTGAAAAAGAGCAGTTTGTGTCAGAGTTCTCTAAGCCCCACCCACCTCACAGGGTGTCTGTTGTGGGGAGGGGGAAGGAAAGGAGTTTGTAAGCCGCTCTGAGACTCCAAGTGAAGGGCGGGGTATAAATCCAATCTCCTCCTCCTCCTCCTCCTCCTCCTCCTCCTCCTTCTCCTTCTTCTGAATATTATAGCGTAGTCCTTGCAGTTCTTGGCACAAAATCTTAGCTCTTTTGCAAGTTAATTATGTTTGGCTTTGCTAAATCTAAATAATTTTATTTACTGCCCTGTAAGCCATTATCACTGCTCTCTATAGCTAGCTCACTCTTCTGAGCAGACACAGGATTGCATTTTTTTTAATTGACCAATAGCCCAAACCACCACAAACAAACAAAAAAATTGGTCTGGTCAAAGATTATGCTATCATTGCCTCAACCCCTTTTCCCCCCAAGACACATATGATTTGGGAGACTTGGAAAATGCATGATGAGTAGAGTTGAGCATAGCCTATGAACAGTCCAGTGTCCTCAAGACAGAGGTACTTCTAGTCAGCTACAGGACTGATCTGGGAGCAGGTGTGATGCTTTGCATCACCTGTGGTTGCATTCCTTCTGAAAACCCAGGTAACCCACTGGACCCATCACTTTCCCTGGATATCTAGGCAGTGGCAAAGGTGACCAGGAGCATTGATGAAAGGCTCTCAAAAACAGAGGACTTTCAATGGTGTTCTGCAGGTAAGAGGAAGGTGGGAGGAAGCATGTGGGCATGACAACAACCTGAGTTCAGGTTTGTCACAGACAAGCATGGGTTTGCCATGACATTTAAATGTAGCCTTTTGGATTAAAAAAAACCCCAGGTATGACAGCTCCAAAGAATAAGTCTGTATACATGTTACCTAATATGTGGCAGAGTACACAACAGAACTCGATAGGTCAGAATTTCTAAAAGAAAAGAAAAACTCACAATGTCTCAAGAGAAATCTGGATGGGCACAGAAAGTACCATTCATAGTTTTTGTTTATTTATTTATTTATTTACATCATTTCTACTTCACTTTTCTTCCCAGTGGGGATCCAAAGTGACTTGCGTAATTTTTCTCTCCTCCATTTTATCCTCTCAACAATCCTGTGAGGTAGGTTAGGCTGAGAGCATGTGACTGGCCCAAGGTCACCCAGTGAGCTTCTCTGGCAGAGCGGGGATTTGAAACTGGGTCTCCCGGATCCTGGTCTGACACTCCAAACACTACACCACACTGGTCTTTTAACAGCTTTGACATTCCTGTGGTATGGCTGTAAGAGAAATGTGAACAATGTCCAGCCTAGCTATTCTTGGTTTGTTTGTTGGTTTTAAAAGAAAAGTAAATTAAAATCTCTGAGAAAAACAAACAATATTGACCTGAGATAAATGGTTAAGTCACTGTGTGAGCTGCTGAGAATTACGATGTCAGTTCTCTTTTTTCCTTTACACTTTCTCACCTTAACTGTCCTGTAGAAGCACTAATTGCATCACTTTGCCTCCTACTGAGAAGGTTTATTTGCTAAAAACATACTCTAACTTGGCTTTGGGAAAGAAGGCAGAGCTGGAAATAGCAATGGGGTGAACACTGTGCAATAGCTTCCTTATCTAGGAATTGGCTGGTGAAATGTCTTGCGATTTAAAATGTTGTTTTACTGAAGCATGGCTGAATTTAAAAAATCAAAATAAAGGCAGTTGCCTTTACAAGAAATACTGTTAGTTTATTATCAATCTTGCAGTATAATTAAGTCTTTTTGAACAAGGATTCCCTCCTGCCACACTGTTATCACCTGATCCCTTTGTAAGTTTGGTGAGGCCAGTGCAAGGTTTGCTTGTGTATGGGCATCCAGGAAGACGAAATTGCCATAAATTCAATGAGAGAGCATATTCTTGTCGTGCAGAAAATGCCAGGGTGCCCTGACATCCCCAGTTAACAGATCTCAGGCAGCAAGTGTTGCAAAAGACCTTTCTCAGTCTCAAAACTTCTGGAAAGTCACAGCCAGTCAGAGTAAGCAAGATTGAGTTATATGGACCAGTTGCATGAGTAAGTATTAAGTATTCATGAGCTCAAGTTAGTCAGACCTCAACTACAAAGTGCTAATGGATGAACTGAACTTTGCCAGAGTGTACAGGTTCATTTACAGAAAGTAACCACCTTTATTGTTCAGGTGGGTAACCGTGTTGGTCTGAAGCAACAGAACAAAGTTTGAGTCCAGTGGCACCTTTAAAACCAACAAAGTTTAATTCTGGGTATAAACTTTCATATGGATGAGCTTATGCCCAGAATTAAACTTTGTTGGTCTTAAAGATGCCACTGGACTCAAACTTTAATCTTTATCGTTGTTCTCTCCCATGAACAGCACACACATGCAGATGTTTTGGCACGTGAAAAGAAATGGGAGGGGACAACATTCTGGCATTTTAAAATCACTTTAAAATAGTGACAGCACTCATGGCAGCCATGAGTTCTCCATCATGTCTAGGCCCTTGGACACAGGTTGTATGAGGTGGCTGCTCCAGGCCCTGCAATGGAGGTCCCCCACCACCCTGCAGCCAGCTGCCCTGGCCAAGCCCACTACTCTGAGGCAGGCAGTCATGGCGGCAGGCAAATGGCCGTGCAAAACAGCTTCCTGGACCATCAGTGACTGGTAACAATGGTGTCTATAACAGCCTGTTGAAATTTAACCCATGATCCGAATATAATCTCTGCATATGAGAGCAGCATGTTATTCTTCAAAGAAATATAATAACAAAGTAGACTAAATATCAACACTGTCCTTGTACTGCAGAAGAAAAAGAAGAAGAGTAAGGTTTTATACCCCGCCTTTTCTCTACCTTAAGAAGTCTCAAAGTGGTTTACAATCACATTCCCTTCTTCTACCCACAACAACCACTTTGTGAGGTAGGTGGGGCTGAGAGAGTTCTGAGAGAATTGTGACTGACCCAAGGTCACCCAGCAGGCTTCATGTGGAGAAATGGGGGATCAAGCCCGGTTCTCCAGATTAGAGTCCACTGCTCTTAACCACTACACTGCGTACAGAAGTTGTAAACAGAAAATCGTTGCAATTCATTGAAGGAGGTATCCCTTTAAATGTACACTCTTGCTTCTTTCTTTTACTCTGCATTGCTAATGTTATTTCCTTCTTCATTTTTAGCCCAAATGATTGGCTATTGAGAGCAGTATGCATCTGTGATCAGGAAACCAGCCATTTCAATCCTAAGGGCTTACTGCTGCCAACAGCCACAGAAAAGACTTAGTGAAGTGTGAAAATTGACATTTAGTAAATAATACTGACACCCCTCATTTTCCTGAGGGTGCTGCATAAAATCAAAATGGGTCTGAAACAAAATGTTTCACCAGTCCAGGTATTCAATGTTTCTTGTCTCATTAGTGAAGTTAATTAAAAGAGGAGCAAAAAGTCAATGCCTGATTAAATAAGACAGTTAATGAAGGCTTAATTTAGCTGAATTATTACCAATTGACTCTGTGCAGAACAAGTATGTCACTGTTGTATCACCATGTCAGAAAATCTTTGAACTGGTCTTCAAATGTGTCATCAGATTAGCTAGCTACTGAAAGAGCCAAGAACTGTTTAGAGTGAATAGGCATCATCTGAGGTTGTGGTCACACACGCCAGGAAAAATGGGGGGGGGGGGGAGACTATTTCCACCGGAGGAATTTGATCCGCAGTTGCGCTATCACACAGTCCTTGGAAGCTGCGGGCACAGCCCACCATTGTGTGATCAGACGCAACCACGGGTGAGTCGGGGTTTTTTGCCATTTGTTTCCAATGCGCTTAAACGAGGAATCAATGAATCGTATCTCCGCACTGAGGGCTCCCTATGGAGTTTGCAATGATGTGCATACTGAGAAGGGGGAAAAAACAATGGGGAATTTCACATTACCCAATTTCACCCGGTTTCAAGCCGGTAATTTCCGTTTTGAAGTGAACCAGTATAGGGCTGCCATTTCACACATGGCTTGCCCCTACCAGAAATGAGCCGGATCAGAAGTGGTTTGGCATTTCAGACTTGCACCGCTTTGTTTTCCTGCCGTTTTCTTCCCACACGGGTGATCGATTTTTAAAAAATTCGATTTATAGCGCTATAGCAATATAACGCTATAAATCGAGCGTTTTTTTAAAAAGCTCGCACGAGCGAAAAACGGTGGGGAAAAAGCGTAACAGAACCGGGAGAGGGAACTGAAGACTACTTGGAAGCGGTTGACAGGTAAAACGCTTCAGTCCCGGTTCCTAAACGGGACAGAAGCTTTTGTGTATGAAATGGCAGTTACATTCCGGTAGGGAACCGATTCTCAAACGGGTTCTGTCTGAAATGACAGACCAGAACCTGTTTGAGAACTGGTTCCCTACCAGGAGATATCGCCTGTCTGAAATTCCCCAATGGCACGGAGTCAGGATGGCCTGATCAGACCGTCCCGATGCCATGAGAGCACACAGGAGTGATCAGACAGGGGAAAGTCCATTCATGGCCCATCGCAGCCCATTTTCTACTGGATTTTCCCTGGTGTCTTTTAAGTCCGCTTCTGCGGTGGAGCAGAACGGGTTGCCGATGGCTGTGGGGCACTTCCTAGATGTTGTTGTCTGATTGTACCCTTTAAATCCACCCAGCATTTATGCCTATGACGGGCCTAATTGTGTGTATGATCGCAGCCTGAGTGTTCGTGTGTGTGTGTGTGTTAAGTGCTGTCAAGTCATTTCTGACTTACAGTAACTAGGGGTGTGCAGTTTGTTTTTAAACTGGGATCTTTTTAAGGCAGCACAGAGCTGCACTGGTGGGGAGCTCTCAACTCCCCACTGACTCAGCTGATCTTGGGCTGGCTTCTCTTGCAGCCCAGTTTAAACCTGGATACGTTTGGGAAGCCGAAATATATTTTTGGCTTGGGTAGATCTGAATGCACACCCCTTAATGGATCCACATATGAGGACAATCCAGGCAATCTCACGTTTATAGTAGGGAATAGGTGCAGCACCATTGACTATATCCTAGCCAGTGGGAACTTGCTTCCACTTGTAAAAAAAAAAACCTCCGGTGTCTACCCGATTTGTAGAGTGATCGTTTACCCATCCTCCTCTGTTTGAATCCACAGTCTCATGAGATTTATCTCAAAATTCAATCTGGAGCACATATCTTGCCAACTGAACAAGTGGCCTGCTGCCCCAAGTGGACACTCCAACTTAAGCAAAGATGAAGGTGATACTGGCTGAGGATATTTCCTTAATGATTCAAGCTGCCATTATGGAATATCGTGAGAGTGTTGATCCCCTGATCTCATATGACAACCTCCTTTGGAGATTGAAGCCCTTATTACTACAAGACACAGGGCCTCAAATGAAGGACCAGAGAAGGCCTTCCAAGCAATGGTTTGATAAGGACTGCCAGGAAGACAAAAGAGCTCTTATCTCCACATTTCCATGCATATAAAAGATAGCTTGAATCTTTACCATCTCTATCTAGCCTTAAAGAAATCATACAAATAGTGGCCAAAAAGAAGAAAGCAGATATAATGGCAACATGGGATAGTTTAATTTAGGCAGCCAGAGAGAAAAAAATCCAAATTGTTTTGGAAAGTGACCTCTAAACACACCCCTAATGGTGACCCATCATCTGAGCATATACATTTAATAGGAATTCACATACAGATATCATTTACCCACAAAAGTAGCTATATTAAATTGTATGTCTCCCTCAGGATTCTCCTATTGTACAGCCTGAAAATCTTATTAATCACCGAAGAATCACAGAGATAATTAAAAGAGCCCTGGATGGATCAGGCCAGAGAGTCATCTGGTCAAGTGTCTTCTTCCAGGCTTTACTGCAACGGAGTGGTTGCAGTGTCAGAGTCAACAAAGCATATTGTTTACCTACAGAAGCCCTTGGCTTTCATCATACATGCACATTCTGAACATTTGCTTCAGTCAATCAGGCAATCATTTACTATGGCTATCGGCCAGCCGAATAAGACAAACACGAAAAAGTGGCTACAAGAATATATGTACAAGCTTCCATTAAAATATATATTAAAAAGCATATATGTGTCACTGAATCAACACTCTACCTTGATAGACTCTGACAGCTGCACAGAATCTGGCAACTCTATCCAAGGTTTCAGATTTATTTATTTATTTATTTATTTATTTATTTATTTATTATTTACATTTTTATCCCGCCCTCCCCGGAGGCTCAGGTTCAAAGTCTGCAAGAAGAAAGGAGGTCTGCAAAAAGAAAGGATTCCCTGGATCTTCCCAGGAATTTTGGCAGATAGGTGTAATAAATATGTATCTAAGGTTATTATCGAAGGAGCAGCACAGCAGCACATGCCCACCCATTTCAATTCCCCCAGTAGTTCAAGGACATAAATGATCCTGAAATGGTACACCACAGTATCTCCCTTCTTTTAGAAAAGAGATGGAAGAACATTGAGATGGGCTAGAGTGAAAGCTATTCTGTGTTGGGAATCAATAAATTACCTAAATAGTTTGACAACATCAATCTCTTGTTCCTGAAGTGATGGTATCTTGTAGCAGAACTTAAAATGGTGCTGAAATTTGATGTCCCAAATCCGTTGCTTAATTTCTGGTTTAGCTGTAGAATAACTCTAGGTGAAAAGATCAACAACCTCAGATATGCCAACGATACCACTCTAATGGCAGAAAGTGAAGAGGACCTAAAGAGCCTCTTGCTCAAAATAAAAGAGGAGAGGGCAAAAGTAGACTTGAAGCACAACATTAAAAAAAACTAAGATCATGGCATCCGGCCCCATCACTCCTTGGCAAATAGAAGGGGAAGTCGTGGAAGTAGTGACAGACTTCACGTTCCTGGGATCCCAGATCGCCGCAGACTGTGACTGCAGCCATGAAATTAAAAGATGCCTGCTCCTTGGGAGGAAAGCGATGGCGAACCTAAACAGCATGATAAAAAGTAGAGACATCACCCTGCCAACAAAAGTCCGCATGGTCAAAGCAATGGTATTCCCAGTAGTCATGTATGGCTGCGAGAGTTGGACTATAAGGATGGCCGAGCGCCGAAGAATAGATTCTTTTGAACTATGGTGCTGGAGAAGACTCTTGAGAGTCCTTTGGACTCAGTCAAGACCTATCAGTCAATCCTAAAAGAAATCAACCCTGGAAGGCCAGATAATGAAACTGAAGCTCAAATACTTTGGCCACCAAATGAGAAGGGAGCACTCACTGGAGAAGACCCTGATGCTGGGAAAGATTGAAGGTCAAAGAAGACGGGGACGGCAAAGGATGAGATGGTTAGACAGTGTCATAGATGCAACGAACATGAAATTGAGCAAACTTTAGAGGACGGCGGAAGACCGGAAGGCCTGGCGTGATCTTGTCCATGGGGTTGCAAAGAGTCGGACTCGACTGTGCGACTGAACAACAACAAAAACGAGCTATTAAACTACTAGAAGAATATGCAGTGGATTGTAGTTTCTCTGAAAGGGACTTCTTCCATTTTGACTGAAAGGTGTCTGTTAGTATTAAAGGTGCAAATCCCACAGAAGAGAAAACAAGCTTCAGCCAATAATTTATCCTGTATATCCATCCGTAGGGTTGCCATAAGTCAGAAGCAACTTGATGTTACTTAACACACACAAATCCATGCATGAACTTCCAGAGGAATTAACCCCACTTCTAGAAGCAAAACTGCATTAGGAACATAGCGGGGGACTGCAAGTGTGGCTCTCAGGAATTTAGTCTGAATAACCAACATCATTTCCTTTTTTGATTAAGTGATGGGCTTATAAATATTGCCACAAGACCTTTTCAGTATAATAGCGTCCAAAAGACCTCGAAGTCCACAAACAAGACAGAGGATGTCCCATAACACAAAGAAACTTCTGCAGCCAAAAATGTCCTTCCTAGGTATGCTAGACGTTTCAAAGCATTCTACCACTTGACACATGAGCTGTGCCTAAATTATTATGGAAATCAGGTTCCATTTTTCAGACGTATAACTGAGGAAGAATGTTTGTGGACTTTGAGGTCTTTTGGACACTATTAGACTGAAAAGGTTTAGAGGAGTCTCTTGTTGGATTTTTCTACTTAAATTGTTATACCTTCTCTTGTTAAATGCTTTGTATTGCAACTTGTTTTTGAATTGTGACCACTAATTCTACTTTATTTATTGATTGACTGTAATTATGTTGCAATAGACTGATGTCTACTGGTAACTTGTGAAATTTGTGAATTTTTTTATGGTCTACCCTTGCAGTTTGTATTTCTGTATATCATATACGCTTGGGGTCCTTATTGTTTGACTTAACAAGACTGGAGGAGGGCAGATGTTATTCTAATTTTCAAAAAAGGGAGGAGAGATGACCCAGGAAACTACAGGCCAGTCAGTCTGACCTCTGTCCCAGGGAAGATACTGAAGCAGATTTTAAAGGGATCGATCTACGAGCATCTAAAGGACAACTTGGTGATCCGGGGAAGTCAGCATGGATTTGTCCCCAACAGGTCCTGCCAGATCAACCTCATTTTTTCTTTTCTTTGATCGAGTGACAAGCTTACTAGATCAAGGGAATTTTTATTTATTTATTTGGGATTTATATCCCGCCCTACCCGAATGGCTCAGGGCGGCTGACAAGCGGCAATGCCGAATTAAAAAAATTTAAACAATAAAATAATGTTATATACATAATAAAATTCGGTGCTCTGACAATCTACGAAAAATCCCCAAGATGTACAAACCCCGCATTGGCGGCCAGCTTTCTTAAATGGCGTGAGCACCAGGAATGATATTTCCATCTCTGCCTGGTGACATCTACCCCCCCCCCAATAATAGGGGTAGATGGAAGATGGTATATCAGTGGTGGAATAGTGGCGGCGGCGGCTCCTACTCAAAGGCCTGGCGGAAGAGCTCTGTCTTGCAGGCCCTGCGGAACTGTATAAGGAATGCTGTATAAGGAATGCTGTAGATGTTGTTTATCTGGATTTCAGTAAAGCTTTTGACAGGGTTTCCCATGATGTTCTGATGGGTGAGCTAGAGGACTGTGGACTGTAAGATAGTTAGGTGGATAGGGAACTGGTTGGAGAACCACACTCAGAGAGTAGTTGTCAATGGCATGTCATCTGAATGGAGGGAGATATCCTGTGGGGTGCACAGGGCTTGGTTCTAGACCCAATACTTTTCCATATTTTTATAAATGATCTGGATGAGGGTGTGGAGGGGCTACTCATTACATTTGCAGATGACACTAAATTGGGAGGAGCAACGAACACACCAGAAGTTATAGAATTCAATAAGATCTGAACATGCTGGAAAAGTGGGCAGATGTGAACAAGATGCAATTTAACAAGGATAAGTGCCAAGTTCTACATCTGGGTAACAAAAATGAGGAACACGCATACTGTATGGGGGATACGCTTCTGGGTAGCAGTGTGTGTGAACAAGAGCTTGGGGTATGGGTTCAATATGAGCAGCCAGTGTGATGCAAGAACAAAAAAGCCTAATGTGAACTTGAGGTGTATCAACAGAGGCAAAACATCCAATCTTGGGGTGCATCAAAAGAGGCATAACATCCCGATCACAAGATGTCATAGTCCCATTGTACACTTCATTGGTCAGGCTGCACCTGGAGTATTGTGTGCAGTTCTGGAGGCCTCATTTCAAAAAGGATGTAGACAGAATGGAGTGGGTGCAGAGGAGAGTGAAAAGGATGATCAGGGCCCTATGAGGAAAGGCCGAGGGATTTGGGAAATTTCAGTCTGGAGAAGAGAAGGTTGAGGGGGGACATGATTGCTCTCTTTAAGTATTTGAAGGGCTGTCACTTAGAGGGCAGGGATCTGTTCCTGTTGACAATAATGGGCTTTAATTAAGGGCAGGAAGGGGCTGGCTGGATATTAGGAAAAGCTTTTTTACAGTAGTTCAACAGTGGAATCAGCTACCTAGGGAGGTGATGAGCTCCCACTCACTGGCAGTCTTTAAGGGCAGTGGCTGGACAAACACTTGTCAGGGATGCTCTAGGCTGATCCTGCATTGAGCAGAGGGCTGGACTAGATGGCCTGTATGGCCACTTCCAACTCTATGATTCTATTCTATCTGTCTAAAGTTGGCATGTGTATATAACTGTGAGCCATATGGCAACTGTGTAATAACCTTGGGCACCAAGATAAAGATAGGTGAAGGGACATATTGGCCTCCTCTGGTACAGAAATTTCCCCCAAAGCAGACACATTTCTCCATGCATTCCCAGTTGCATTCTTAATTTAAGTGCACCAGGACCCAGACAAATTAAAAACTACATCTGAAGTACTTGAAAATGCTCAACTGCTCAATAGTATTCCTATTTATCTTAAATCCATCCTTAGATCTTCTTCTGGTAGACACAACAATTTTGGACTTGGTATAGTTAATGGTAAAGGGATCATTATCACAATATGATGTAAGAGCCTTTAACATATGCCTTAAACCTATATTGGTATGGGAGAGCCGCACTGCATCATCTGCATAAAGTAAGGTTGACAATGGTCTAGGGGCCAATTTGGCCGGGGGGAGGGATGAAAGCTGGGATTAAATAAACTCTTAACCATTGAGTTAATATAGAAATCAAATAGAATGGGTTGCCTCAAGCTTGCTTTTTGGTGGTTGTCGTCTGCAAGGTTTTTATCAGTTTTCACTGCTAGAGTCAATATGAAATCTCACTATTCACCTGCAGCACAGAGCTGCACTCAGTTCTGCAGCATATTTGTTACGAAGTTTTATTGTTGCAAATGAATTTGGTAGAAGTGTCAGTTGCACTATGAAGCGTATTAAGTGGCCTCTATACACATCTGTTTAATCACAAATTGCGCTCAGCCTGCTCCACCCTTCAATGTTCCTTTTGTTTTGAATGTGTGAAATTGTTTGGAAGCTAATTGTGAATGTGTTGGGCATACATGTTCTCACAATGCTTTACCTGTTGCCCTGTCCCTTTTATGTCATCTTTGAAAATAAAAATGGTGTTTTGAGCCCACTTGGGGGAGGTGGAACAGCTCCAAGCCTAGCTGCTCTATTCTTGCTGTGCAACGATTTTGCCAATAGTTCTATATTCATTCATGGGAATATGCAGGTACAGGCCACAAATACTCTGCATGAATGTTTTCCACTGCTTTGCCGTAGCTGTCCCTCTCCCCCTTCCATCTAACTGGAACTGCACCTTACAAAAAATAACAATAAAGGTGCTCTCCTTGGTTGTTTCAGTCCTGCTGGGTTGAACAGAGGAGGAAATGGTATCGTTTGTTTCTCTAATGTTGCAGCCTTGGTCATTTTGCCAGCATGTTTGATTTCATGCTTGATCAAGCATGTTTGATCATAGAATATTTATGCATTCTTGCACTGCAGCCTGGGAACTGCAGTTCAATCCTGTACGTCCTGGGCATTCACCAACATGATGAAATGCCACTGTGGGCCAAATTGTGCAGAGCAGTACATATACTCCAGTATGGTTGATTTTAAATTATACATGGTCTATTGATGATGACCTGGAAGCATACATAATCCAAGCAAATGGTGAGTGTGCATCAAGAGCAGCTAACCACCCAGCCACTATACTGAATGCTGTCCCTGCATAAAAACAAAGCTCCTTAAATGGTGCGTGTTCTGAATGGCAGACAAATGACCAGGATAATCATATAAGGTGCTTGACTAGACAGTGAACGGGCATTCAAAACAAGTTAAGTTCGACTTTCTGATAGCTGTTTTGTAAATATCAGATCATTTCCAGTGGTGTTTATCTTGTTATATTTCCATTTTAATACAACATCAGGAAAGCAAGGTATCGACCAATCCCAGCAACCTTTTCTGAGCTCCAGACTGACATTATTTCTTCTTAGGTATGCCTTCAGACCTTTGTTTCCTCAAACCTTTGTTGTAGATAGTTCTCAAAAATAAAATTAATAATCTTAATGGAGAGATTTTACTTTCATAGTCAGAAAGTGAGTGATAGTGAGGATAGTTTTTATTTTGTTAAGAACAATGAGAAAGTTGTATAAAGAACTTTATACCAACTTTTAATTAAAACATAATCAATGTATTAATACAGCAATAGCAAATGTTTTGGGGGGTGATTAACAGTGCTGTCCTAAACAGAGTTGCATCCAAATCCATTGAAGTCCAATGGCCTTAGGAGAGTGTAATCTTGTTTAGGACAACACCATAAATGTAATTTTAAATATCACTTTCACTAGCATTAATATATCTAATACTCAACATGGCCCCATCTGTGGCTACTTAAATCCATGGACTGGAGCCATGTATGGACTAAGGACATTTTCCTGCTAACTTGGGAACTGGAAACTTGGAGGGAACCGGGGGGTTGAAATGATTAAAAATAGAAGAGCGTTTGCACTGGAACACACAGCACACCTCTGTTATAGCCATCACTGCTGCCGCCTCCATTTCTCTGAGGGGGAGAAATTAAAGCTGCTCACCATCTTGGCAGTCAGAGGCCATGAGCCCTTGGTGGCTGATTGACCTGAAGACTAAGCTGAAATGCCAACAGGAGCAGCCCCAAGACCATCTTCCTCAAATGTCTCTGCAGTCAGTACGAGGGCTGTACTGTCATGATGGGCATGGGACAAAAAAGGAGGCAATGTAATGTGGGTGAGTAGGATTGCCTGCCTGTGTGGGGCTTTCAGTAAGGAGGGGGATGAGTGGGCAGGCAGCATTATGAGGGGGAAGAGAATAGGCGGAGGGGGGAAGAGGGAGTGGGCAGGCAGAGCAGTAAGGGGAAGGTTAGGTGAGCAGACTGGTGAAGAATTTCCGTCCTTGAAGATATGTATTGTGATTAGTAGAGCTATTCATAGCCAGTACGATAACAAGGTTTATACAGATATAAATGGGATTGTTACGTGAGAAAAAACACTTTGACACCGAATTTTGACAAAGATTCTGAAACGAACTTGCAAAAACTCGAGATGTTCGTCAATTTCATCTAAATTCACCTGTGGAATAAAGAAGAAAATAATTATAGCTTTTGTAAATCTTTCTTTGTTCTATGAATGTGTGAACTTCTTACAGCAATCACTTTTGGTTTGTGGTGAAGAATTTGGCCACAGGTTGGGTCACAGCCAAGTGTGACATTGGAGAATCAAAGTTCCCAAGCACTCCAGGGCCTAATTTGGCTTGAAGCTGTAACATGGGGGGAGGAGGGGCTTCAGCCTTCCTCCCTTTGCTGTTTTCCTGAAGTGAACCTACGTATTTGCTCCACTGTGTGGGCTGAGCCAACCAGTGGCCCAACGTGGCTCACGGCCAAATGTAACATCTAGTTTGGGCCTCCAATCAGGAAAACAGCCCCTATATCCATTGAACATAAGAGACGCCAATTTTGGATCAGGTGAAAGGCCCATCCAGTGCAACACTCTGTCACACAGTGGCCAAAAATACCAGGTGCCATCAGGAGGTCCACCAGTGGGGCCAGGACATTAGAAGCCCTCCCACTGTTTGCCCCCCAAGCATTGCTTGTAACATGGGCTTGTTTTTGTTTTGCTTTATTTAAGACTCATCTTCTGTGTTCTATCAATGGAAAGGGTGGCTTGTGTCAAGAGAATACCCTTTGGTTTAAAACAATTGACCACTGATTCAGCATAAAAGTGCTTTATTGCACTGATGCAGAGATTTCAGGCAGTTCAAGTCTTTGAACTGTTTTAGTTGTCACTCTGGTGCATTAATATTCCCAATGAATGTTATTGGTGGTATATTCTCCTTTACATATGAGAGGGCAAAACCCATGACATATTAGTAGGCTTTAAAGGGAATTAGTCAGAGTTTAGGAGATTACAGTGGAAATGGTTTTGTTTTTAAATCATCTGTACTTACTTCCCTCTGTAGAGTTGCATCTGGTTTCAAACACCAGGTCACAATAGGTTGGCTCAGAATTCAGCTGCACCTGAGTCCTGGGTTTTATTATGGATTTGCTGCATAGCTATTGAAAACAGTGAGGTGATTAAGTTTGTCAAACAGAAGAGCATGTTATGATAAACCGCAGGATTTATCACTGGATACCAAGATAATGATGCATCTTTGTTTACACCCGTAATTAATGTTGTTGAAGAAAGTATGCTCAAAAGCTTGTGTAAGTAAGATTTATCTCTGTTGAATGGGATTATAGTTGTATGTCACCATTCAAACAGTAATTGGTGCATTTCATTAGGACATAATTGAAAATGCGATTTATGCCAGTGCCATGCAATAAATAATCCTGATAAATATTTTATTGTGGGCTACGATATCTGTATTTGCAAAGCACTGTCTGCTATGATTAAGAAAGGAAGGTTCTCCTTAATGACTTGTATTACTTTTACACAAGTCACAACTGCTTTTGCATCTCTCAGATAAGCTTGCTGTGCTCTAGATACATCCTATTTTAAAATTTGTGATGTGGGTAAAATTTCACCTCTGTTAACTAGCTTTTTCATGAGATGAAGACAGAATTTATCTCATGTTGACTAATGTTGTCCTTTATATTATGTTCCTTCTCCCCAATGCTTTTTTTAAAAAAAAGTCTGAGAGGCCATTCCCTCCCTTGTCCCTTCCCCTACTGCTGTTGAACCAAATACTCATTTTTCGTAGTGACACCTATAAGGATTGGAATACCTTTAACCACAAGAGTGACATTTCTAGAATAATGTATACACTTGGCCTTTCCCTTTGACTAAGGTTGCCAGGCCGAGCAGGAGATGGAGGGGACATGGGGATGGCCATTGGGGGCCTCTCTAGGAATCACTGAAACCTGGGTGTTTTGTGATGGCTCTGCCCAACTCCCCAGTAGGATGCTATCACTCCCCACTCAGGTAAACGGCCCTCAAGAGACTAAGTGAAATGCAAGCTAGATTAGAGGCTGGACAGAAGTCATTCCTTTGCTCCCCAACCCCCATTAAGTGGAATTTGAAGCCTTCCTTTGGATAGCATGCCACCGATTCCCGTTTCTTACTCCGTATTCTCTTGGTTGCTGTTAGGAGGCTCACTTGCAAAACATGGCCAAGGCTGTGGATATGAATCAAGGGAATGTGTTTTGACTAAAACAACTTTATTACTACAATACAATAGAGTGAATACATTTTCAGGATTATAATGCAGACTGAGAAAAGAAATGAGACATAGAAAGGTTGCTAAGCTATTTAAGTGTTGAGTCCTAAGCTTCTGCCCTTCCCTTCTTGCTGACAATTTCAAACAGGTAAATGCACAGGGTGGATGCCGATCCTTTTGCACAGCATCATGCATGCGCGCACACAGAGTGGACAGCTCTTTCTTCAGGATTCCTCCCATGTGTGTCAAAAAGGCCTTAAATAATCTAGCGCCTTAGGTTCTTAATTTTATTTATTTATTTATTTATTTATTAAATTTTTATCCCGCCCTCCCGGGATAACAAAGAAATGCCATGTTTTCACTCCTGGCTGTAAAATCAAACCTATCCAACCAAACAGAGCTTTTACCAGCCTGGGTAACTCCTTTGAGCTGGTCAGTCACCATAACCATCATGCCCTGTCTGCCCCTCAGTCACCACAGTTTTACCATAGTGTTTCCAGCATATCCTAGAGAGGTGTGACATCACTTCTGTGTTTTCCCTGGAAGTGATGTGATGCCATCACCTGATAGTGATTTTCCCCCTCCCACAAGCCACTAGGTTTGGTGGACAATGGGAACTTGAAGCAGATCTCCCACCCCCAACAGGCACAGAGAAAGTGTACCAGAGATGGATGTTTCTCAGTAGTGATACTATAGAAAATATTAACTGTTGCTGAATTTATAATCTTCTGTGTAAAAAGGTAAAGGTTCCCTTACTTGAAAGCCAGTTGAATCCGACTTTAGGGTTGCGGTGCTCATCTCCGTTTCAAAGCCGAAGAGCCAGTGCTGTCCGAAGACATTTCTGTGGTCATGTGGCCGGCATGACTAAACACCAAGGCACACAGAACGCTGTTACCTTCCCACTGAAGTGGTACCTATTTATCTACTTGCAATTTCTTGCTTTCAAACTGCTGGGTTGGCAGGAGCTGGAACTAGAGACGGGAGCTAACTCCGTCATGCAGCACTCGGGTCTCGAACTGCTGAACTACCGACCTTCCACAGCCTGCAGTTCAGCGTCTTAACCACTTGAGCCACCACAGCTCCTTCATTTGATTCTAGTGCTACTATATTTACATAGTTTGGTATGAACTTGATTTGTTGCAGGATTCTATCAGTTTTAAGCCACCACATCCCAATAGATTCATATCTGCTATGGAACTGTGCTCTCAGAACTGTTACTGTTTTTCTCCATGTTGAATCCCTACAGTTACAGTAGATGCAGCCATGATTGTCACAGCCTCAATACCACCACCAGAATTAGCAACCCTATCCCCCCCCACACTCCTGATCAGCTGTAATATTGGAAACATAACTGCAATGCTGGCATAAGATGCTAACTCTGTGGAGGAGAAGGGAAGCGAAGACTCAGGCACTGTGAGAATGTACATGCATGAAATGTTGCTGTAATGTACTGTTGCTGTAAAGTTGCTGTAATGTACTGTTTGAATATGCAAAAGTGTATTTGTCAAGCCTGCAAATAGGCTTGATCTGCTCTCAAATAGCCTATCAGAAAAATGTCTCACTGTGCAGAGCCAGAATGTAAATGAAACCAGCGGGAGTTCAAGCACAACTTAAACTATTACCTAAGGGACCGCCTTTCCCCACATATCCCCCCAAGAGCACTACGGTCGGGGAAGCAGAACCTGCTGGATGTGCCAGGTCCCTGGGCCATCAAATACGCTGTGACCAGGAATAGGGCATTTTTGGTGGCGGCTCCTATCTGGTAGAATGAGCTCCCAGAGGAGATCAGGGCTCTGTGGGACCTAGTACAGTTCCGCAGAGCCTGCAAGATGGAGCTCTTCCGCCAGGCGTTTGAATAGGAGCCGCCACCGCCATGATACCACCAACGCCATGGCACCATCAACGCACTAGAATTTGGATACAGGGTCATCTGGAGGTTGAGCACTTGGATGAGATTTTTAAGAGACGGCCATCTTGCTTTTTATGAGAGGAGCACCAAATATATTTTTCTATGAGTATAACTGGTTTTAATATTTTAATGTTTGTACTGTTTTATGGTATGATTCAGCAATATGCCCTGTAAGCCGCCCTGAGCCTACGGGGAGGGCGGGATAAAAATACAAATAATAAATAAATAAATAAATAAATAAAAGTCACAGCTTAAAAGTAGACACTGCTGGCAATTTGGTCCACTGCTCTAACATGGTTATGTAATTCCTAAGGCCTTTAGGGCACATAGACATTCCTGTGGCACTCCTAACCCTAGAGCAAGGGAGTCAAACGTGCATCCCACAGACTAGAACCAGCCCTCCCAGGGCTTTAGTCCGGCCCATGGCTCTCTTCTCTTCCCCCTCTCCACCCCCTCCCTTGCCCATCCCCACTTTCCAAGCTGCCACTGAGTGCAGGGAGCAGACGCCAAACTTCCCAATTCCCTGCCACGTGGATCTGCTAAAGTTGTTTATTTAGGTTTGCTGGCTGAGGGAGAGGGGGCTTGGTTGCAAACATTGTTGTGCACCTGGGTGGAGGCTTTTCTCTTGTGCTTAAGCAGCCACATAGATCTGCTAGAATTGTTTATTTGTTTAAGTTTGCTGGCTGAGGCAGAGGGGCTTGGTCACAAACATTGTGCATCCAGGTGGAGGCTTTTCTCTTGTGTTTAAGCAGCCATGTTCATCTGCTAGAGTTCTTTATTTAAGTGTGCTGGCTGAGGGGGAGGGAGATTGGTTGCAAACATTGTTGTGCATCTGGGTGGAGGCTTTTCTCTTGTGTTTATTGAGCTTGAAGCAGCAGCCAGGTGGGACTGCTTGAGTTCTGGGTCATTGTCCCTCCATTATTTTGTGGGGTAGTTTTGTTTAATTACTATTAAGTTTTTGCCTGGGCTATCCAGGTCATGGCTCAGTTGAAGAGCCTCTGCTTGGCATGCAGGCACCTCCAGTTAAAAGGACCAGGCTGTGGCTTATTATGAGAAAGACTGAAGCCTGAGACCCTGGAGAACCACTGTCCCTCTGAGTAGACCTGGGGGGGGGGAGCTCACAATGCCCGGTCATTTCATGTTTTCCCCTGGATCCTAGGCTCAGAGCATTGACCATGAGAGCAGGCTGCGGAAAGTAATATAGCATTCTCTGCACAACCTGAGACACTGCCGCTGCCAGGCTTCAGGGTTGGTGGTTGGGCTGGGGAAGGCTCAGCAACGGGGAGGGGGGTATGGGATCTCCCCCATGAGTTTTGCAGGCCCCCATTTCTATAATGGTGCTTTCACACACAACTAAATAATGCACCTTCAATACACTTTGCAACTGGATTTTACTGTCTGAAGTGGCAAAATCCAGTTGCAAACCGTAGCTGAATTGCATTGAAATTGCATTATTTAACACCATGTGTGAAAGCATCCTTATTTGCCCTCTCCGGGTTGGGAAATACCAGGAGATTTGGGGGGCAGAACCCAGGGATGGCACAGTTAGGGGAGGGGGTGGAACATCAGCAAAGTCCTCCATCCTCCAAAGCAACCATTTTTTCCAGGGGAACTGATTGTTGTAGTTTGGAGGTCAGTTGTAATTCTGGAAGGTCCCCAGGCCCCACCTGGAGGTTGGCAACTCTACAGCCTGCCCTGCCAAAGTCCCATTTATGTCAGATCCAGCCCTCATAACAAATTAGTTTGACATCCCTGCCCTAGAGGCAATTAGTGACATTTTGGGTTGATCATCACTTGTGTAATAGGGTTGTGAGTTAAAATATGGAATGCAAAGATTAAAGGAAATTTACATTATGAAGTAACCCAATAACCTCTTCCAGAGAAAATATGTCTTCATTTCCTGTTACAGAAATTTTCTCTCTCCATGGTAAAAAGTGTGGTCCAAATATCAGAACACATTTATGGCTGTAACTTCTTAAAACCAAAGCCATGTTGGATAATTAACGTCTGATCAATGGAGACAAATTATTACATTTTCTCTTGGGTGGGGCAGAGGTTATAATTGGTTCTCTGGAAGATAACATATAAATATCAGAATCTCAAAGATGTGTTACTCTGAACAGAAATTCCATTGATTTTAACAAGATGAAGATCACATTCCTAGTCTAAGGTAGTAGTTAGTTGGTAGCATATTGATTTGTCTCTAGGTTTGCATGACATAGTTATTTACCAATTAAGGTGAAACATGGGTGCTAATAGTGGGTAATTTTGTGCCCAACAGGAATTGTTGTAGTTGGTGAGAAGAATACCATGAGAAATAATTAGGAGCTTAAGAAATAATAGCCCAAAGTTGTGGCAATGCAGAATGAAAAATCAATGCTCAGGAGCTGCTGAGATAGTAAATAAACTCCTGTACATATATCAGCATATTCTGATAAAGCAAAACAGACCAAAACAATCCTTTTCTGTTAGCGCAGTGAATCAGAATAGTTCCTTATGCAGCTGAACAATACAAAGAAAGAAGAGAAGTACCAGTGTGTCAACACAGCATTCTCCATTGGAAGGAACATTGAGGTGTAACCAAGAGGACCCCTGAAGTAAGCGTACAGGAGCTCTGCAGATGTGGATTTGAGCCTTCTTCTCCTGCAGTTCCCCTTTTATCAAGCCACTCCAGATAACACCTTTACATGCTTAAATGTAACTTGATCAGAAGAGGTTAGGCCAGTAGAATGTCAAAATCTCTCCTACACTAGGGTTCCTGTCTTGAAGTGGGCAGGTCTCAGAAGCACCAGCCTTTTTCCAATCAAGAAAAATATAGACCCTTGGGCAGCAGCAAAAGAACACACAATAGCCCATTAATATTGCATTCTTATCACCTTCAACCGCACTGGGAAAAGACACCATACCCATGTGTCAACCAGTGGCCATAGGTTTGGATACCATGAAGGGGGATGTGGATAAGAAGACAAAGGTCACCTTTTGGCCAGCAAAGCACTAAGCAGCAGAAAAATAGAAGGAAGAGCCTTAACTAGGACCCACAACTCACATCCTTGAGAACACTCCTCTAAGACATACCATAGGGCAGTGGTGGCGAACCTATGGCACAGGTGCCAGAGGTGGCACTCAGAGCCCTCTTTGGGGGCACGCGTGCCATCGCCCCAGCCAGGCCCAGACCATCATTAAAGTGTTGAATTCTCTGCCAAATAATTTTAAGTAAATGAAAGCATTTGGGATTGCTTTCCTTACTTTGTTTGGATCATCTTAAGTTAATGTATGAGTTGTTTTTTTCTAAAGTAAAACCTCAGTATTCAGGTTAAATTGCCGTGTTGGCACTTTGTGATAAATAAGTGGGTTTTGGGTCGCAGTTTGGGCACTCAGTCTCTAAAAGGTTCGCCATCACTGCCATAGGGTATTATGATTCCTGCAGCTGCCTTGGCATTAATGCCAGCCATATATACCAGGGCACGGAAAACAATAAAGTCTTAGTGCAGCAGTGAGGCACAAAGGTAACATACAAAATGTTGCTGGTTCAATTTCCGCATGTTGCTGCGAAGCTCAGAAAAGAGTCACAATTCAGGCACAACTGAGATTTTGCCCAGTTGAATGTTATCACTGGGTATGGGCCTCTCATAGTAATTGATTACCCCACATGCGTATTATTTTGGTTAGTAAAACCCCATGCACCATCTCTCTGCTGTGTTCATGGGGGTCAATACCATCACCTGCTCCCATTCATTCCCAGCAACATCTGCACTGTCTCGATAACTGCACATACATTTCTGGTAGGCTGATCAGATGCTAGCACTGATCCTGGGGGTATTAAACCTATAGAGCCTTGGTCTCCCCATTGCAAGACTATACTTGCGCTCATCCCCTACCCCTAATGTGAGCTGCATTCTGAAAACATCTGAGGCTGTCAAAAGCAGGGGATGGGAACACTTCCCTATCTAACAAACCCCAATAATGCGCAAACACCTCTGTAAGATGCTTAGTTGTACTTGATTACAGAGTATCCCAAGCTGCTGCACCAGTGCTTGAGAGTTGGGTGGGAGGCTGAGGGGGAAGGATTTATATTTTGATTCTCCATGTGTTCAATGAAGATTTTTAAAGATATGCCAGGGTTCTTGCTGGCATTATGCTGGGGGGGGGGGCACATGATCAGGCTGAAAAAACCTAGGATGCCAATTAAGCCCTGCTGTTCCTCTGGCATACTCCTGATTCCACCTATTCATATGCTGGTACCAGGTTTACACCATCCTGATGCTGTTATTAATATATTTCCAGCTATGCCAATGTATCTTCAGGATAAACTGGCACATTCTCAAGATATACCAAGGTTGGGCTTAGTTGTCATCCTAAACTATTCAAAGACAAGGTTTAGGACTGCCTTGTAAAGCACTCAGATTAAACACTTAAAACACTTACAATTTCACATTCACAATGTGAATTCAGGTTTTGTTTTTGAATTTCACATTGGAAAAAATGGATTGGCAAAATGAGAAAGTCTAGGAAATGTTGACTATTTGCCAATATTCATTTCCACTCTCCTTGAGAAAGCAAAAAAAAACTCCAGTACCTGTTCTGGTAGAGGTAGGAGTGCTGTGGAAAATATGATCTCAGCTGTTGTCCCCATTTTTGGAGTGATTAATGAAGTTGCATATGATGCAGGAAATGAAAACTAGAAATCTGGATAAGTAATGACTGCTCCAATGGAATGAATTCCTCTCAAACTACAGAACAAACTGATACGCTGACCTCCAATGAATTACTCTGGGAGTTTTCCAACAAGCTGGGAAATAAAGTTTTGCTTTTTAGTTGATGCATGTTTGTGCTGAGTTTCAGTGATAATGTGAATGTACTTCATTGGGGGGGGGGCTTGGATATTTCTGACAGTTTGGTTGTAATGCTGGAGTGTTCTGGAGGTGATTATGAATGATGACATAGGGAAGCAAAGCTGTACTAAAAATACTAATCATTACAAATGGCTGAGATGGACGGCAAGCAGACAATTAATATGCTCCAGTGATCTTCAGCTGGTGGGTTGGGCTCCACATGCCAGTAGCACCAGTACTATGTTCCTTGTTTTGTTTGTATGTTCCTTTTAAGAGAAAGAGAAAAAGAAAAGAATTCCTGATTTTGAAAGTGCTACAATTTTCACTGAGAAGTATTTTAACACCTTATTGATAGCCTTGTAGGAGAAGGGGGAGAGCAGTCCTGTGCAAAACTAAGCAGAGTCAATAGGCTTAGAAGGGTGTAACTCTGGCCCTGTTCACACGAGACGTTTTGGGCCGGGAGAGGGATGGATCGGGGCCGCAGCAAATGGGCACGATCCCACAGCAACATCTGGGAATCGTGCTGCGCCCGTTCCCAGCCCGTTCCCAATCTGCCCCTTCCGGCCAAACCCCGCAGCAAAAAAGAACCATCTACCTAGGTGGTTCTTTCCGAAAGGCCGCATCACTGCCGGCCGTGGGATCGCTGGCGCGTCTTTTCGCCGGCGCATCCCCGGCCCCCAGCCGTACTGCGCATGCTCGAGCTTGTGCAGTTCAGCAGCCTCCCCCTCCCAATCGTCTCTTCCTCCCCGGCATCTGATCGTGCCGGGGAGCAATGGCGCCGCGGCTCAGGGGATCGTGGGATCCCGGCGCGGCGTCTCTTTTTTGGTGCAGCTTTTAAAAGCCGCACTTTGGCCAGTGTTTTCCCTGCCGTGTGGCAGGGGCCTAAGTTGAAAATTGCACTGTCAGCCACAAGAAGAGCTAATTATTAACAGATGTGTTAGCAATAATACTCTGTAGCCCTGCCTTTTTGAAATAAATATCCCATGTGAGGTGAGTTCAGCTAATGGATGTTCTTCATTATTAAGGCCATATCCAATATATGTGTGTTGCGTTTTATAATTAAAAGGGTAAGCTGACTTGAGGGGTAGCTTGTTCAAGTATGCTTAAAGCTACAGAGCTGGCATTTCATACTTTGTAGGATTCACAGAGGGAGTTGAGAGCCAGGGTTCTATAGTGGTTGGAGTATTGGACTAGGAGTGAGGAGAACTGAGATCCATTCACTATCCCACCATGAAGCTCACTGGATAGCCTTTAGGACAATCACACACAAATTCACAGTCTCTTTTTCAGATTTAACCTACCTCACCAGTTTGAGCCTCTTGGGAATAGTGCAAAATTATATGAATAGACTATTGATAAGAGAAAGTACTCTCTAGAGAAAGTGCTCTCTACACTAGCTTATCTTGGGCCCCTGCCACACGGCAGGGGAAAAGCCCTTTAAAGCGCGGCTTTTAAAAGCCGCGCCAACGTTGATACGGCTCGGCGGGATCCCACGGATCCCCCGGCCGACCCGCCTTTTCTCCCCGGCGCGATCAAACGCCGGAGAGAAAAGACGGCTCTAACCGGGAGCCGGCCGATCTGCGCATGTCGGAGCATGCGCAGTTCGGCTCCGGGCCGGGCTTGAGCCGGCGCAAGGGAGCGCCGGCGATCAGACGCCCGGGAAGAAGCGCCTCTTCTGTTTGAACCACCGAGGTAGGTGGTTCAGTTTGAGGCGCTTTTTCCCGGGAAAGGGCCAGTTCGGGGACGGTATCACGGCGCTTTACAGATGTTGCGGTGTGATCGCGCCGGTTTGACCCGCCCCCGAACTGTCCCGCTCCCGGGCCAAATCGCCTCGTGTGAACGGGGCCTGAGGTGGTTTGTAGCTTTTGTTATTGAGTTGGTTGCATTTTTAAAGTACAGGAGACTATTTGCCCACAAGGTAGAAAATGAGTTCATGCTACTTCAAACTGACTGTGCTTTCTCTCCTATGTTCATCTTGTACTCGTGATTTATTTTGTCTGTAGATAGAAGAGTCACAAGAGTAGCAGGTGCATAAATAGAGGTAGACAGCCAAGGTATCAAGGAAAATTAAGATGCAATAAGGAGTAAGACTCACCACATTTTTTTGTTCACTGGAATCATTGCAGCCTGATGCTTATTCAGAGTGCAGGAAAAGCTAGAGTGAAAGGATGTGGTCATGATCCAAATGAAAATAAGAGCCCATTTTATCACCTTGGGCAAACCATTTAATACAAAGAGATACTTACTTAGTTATGAGTGAAAGCTGTTCCCAGACTATGGTAGCTCCCAGAGGCACACCCTTCTTTGTTCTAATAATGTCATTTTGCCTGCAATTCCAAGATGTATCAGCGGGCATCTTACCGTATGTTTTTTTGTAGCCAGACATGGAAGAAAAGGAAGTGAGAAATAAGCAGAGTTTAAGTTAGCCGATGGTAGCCTTCCCTTATTCCAAAGGGAAATGAGAAGTAACATGGGATTAAGTAATGGCTTCCTTTCTGACACACTTCTTACAGCTCTCCAGTCTCTGGAGGTCAACTAGCAGATCCATTTCATTTCTTTATCCCACAGTTATTTGACAGGACTGGTTCATTATTTCTCTGTCTGCACCATTGCCCGTTGCTGCTGGAGGCATTGTTGAAAGAGGAAAACGGCAGGCTGCAAGAAAGTCACAAAGTGGTTCTTGGGACAGCCATTAAAATTTTGGGGGACATTAACTTGCACATAAACTTGCACCAAGAGCTAAGAGACTAAAGGAGAAATCCTAAGCAGGTCTACTCAGAATTTTACTCAAGTGACAGGAAGATTCAATGTGCTTTCAATTATACAACTACTAGCCTGATACCCATGCTTTACTACAGTATTTAAGTTCCGTAAATCCAGTTATAATACTAATGATGGGAAGTCTAAAATGTGACATTTGTTGTAGGAATTCTAACGGAGAAGATTGTAGTGTAAGAAATTAAGTGGGACATACGTAATTTTTTATCTCTCTAGACCACATTGGTGGTTCTGCCCTCAGGTGCTAGGATCACAAGGCTGCTTGGTGAGCTCACTCTGGAGCAAGCCACATAGAACTGTCAATTTAAGAAGCAGTCATCATATAAGAAGCAGGGGTCATGTTTCTCAGAAATCTCTTCATTGGGGGGGACACTCCCCTTATTTTGGGTTTCTTGGTGCAGGGGTTTAGCCTGGGCATTGAATTTGGGGGAGGGCATACCTCCCCCCTTTTTTTTTTTACAAAAATGCTACTCATTTATGTTACATTTTAGAACTGGGACTTAACTACATATTCAAAACACCATCCGAGCAATCAGATATAAAGCAAATTCATATGAACCAGTTTTCTAGAACCCACATTGTGAGAAGTTAAATAACCTAATAAAGGAAACCAGTTTTCTACAAATTTGGAGTATATTTCCATTGTGGGTGTGGGTGTGGTTAAGCTGGGTCAGCAGCACCGCTAAGGTGATCCTGCTGGGGCGGCATCCCTGATGGATTGAATTACCCTGGTCCTGCTCCTACACCTGACAGACACCTGCCTGTCTGGTGTTGGGGGGGATTGTGTTTAAAGGCATCGCAGACACTGGGCCAGCAGCACGGCTAAGGCAATCCTGCTAAGCAAACCTCCCCGGCGGCTGTAAGCATCCCACCTCCTCTCCTACACCTGATAGGCAGCTGCCTGTCCAGTGTAGGAGGGGGAGGGGAGGAGTTTTAGAAGCCACTGTGGAGGCAGGGCTGGCAGGATCACTAAGGCGTTACTGCTGGGGCAGGCTCCTTCATGCCTTTAAGCACCCTGCAACTGCTGCTGCACCTATATAAACTCAGGGCACAGCAACAACATACAATAAATACAAAAAGATTGCTGCGAAAGTTCACTGAAATATACAAAAGATGTTCAGTAGAAAATTCAACTTTTCATGATGTTATTTAATTCTTGTTTCCAACAGGTGCCAACAAGATGCACAGCACAGGAACAGGACGAACACTTCTCGAGTGTATCTGCGTTCGTTTCGAGATATATTCTTTATCAAACTTCACTTTTCAATGATCTTCACACAGTTTAAATGATCTCCACACAGTTTAAATCACCACAAGGGTATCCATACATTCTGCAAATTAAAGCATAGTATTATTATAACCGTAATAACCACACTATTAAGGGACAAAAGTTCTAACACTTAGTTATAAAAATTGAAATTGAAAATTGAAATGGAGTCCTATGATGGACTTACCAAATTGGCTCACAAGGCTCCTATACACAAAAGTTCTTTCCCATCGACAACAAGTCTTAGTGGTTAATTGAAAGCTTCCATTATATTTACACCATGTTATCACGTGCCTTCCCCATTCAGGTAGCCAACTGATCATGATTTATACAGTAATATATACAACAATATATACAACAACAGGAGGGTTACAAGCAACCACTACATACTTTTTTGAATACAAACTTTATCTATGGTTAAAATGAGAGAATCCAACAATGATAGAGAGCAAAGGGTGAAAACAATATTTAAAGAGAGAGAACAGCATTTAAAGAGAGAGAACAATATTTGAAGTGAAGATCCCAATTTTACTCTCCTAAAAAACATGACAAGTCAAGAGCAGCATTCATTCCAAAAGGTTGTTCAGTTTTTAGTACAAAAGTCCAAAAAGCTTCTCTTTGTAACAGCAATTTTTGCATATCAACACACGTGTAGGATTTAGGTCTTACTACCTCTAAGGTTAGACATTTAAAATCATTGGGGCCATGTCCAGCTTCCTCAAAATGCTGGGTCATAGGAGCTGTCATACATTTATGTTTTAACTTTGATCTGTGTTCTAAAACACGGGTCCGCAAGGACCTGGACGTTTGTCCAACATACCTTTTTGCACAAAAACATGTGATAAGATAAATGACAGATTTGGTGGCGCAGGATGAAAAATGGGTCAGGGATTTTTTGAAATTAAGGTCCGGGAAATCTAAGACACCCGTCTCTGACATCAAAGGACACGCGGCACATCTACCGCATTTAAAGTGTCCCTGCGGTAAGGTATCCTGCGAAAGGGTCTTAAGGATGTCGGCCCTGATTAACTTATCCCTAATGTTCTGCGTCCTCCTAAAACCTATACGGGGAGGAAGAGAGCAAGCCGAAATATCACCTAGAATGTGCCAATGCTTGAGAATGATGTTTTTGATCGTGAAGGCTCTGTTGGTATAGTCCATGGCCCAAAATAATCTATTAGTATCATGTTGTTCTGGTCTGGGCTGAAATAATTCTGCGCGGTTCCGTCGTTCCGCTCTGAACCGGGCATTGTATATAATACTGGCAGGATATCCTCTATTTTTAAACAGCCCGCAGAGTCTATCAGCCTCTAGTGTAAAATCAGCCAACGTGGTTGAATTTCTCCTGGCCCTAAGAAATAGGCCGTATGGTAGGTTAGTCTTTAAATGTTGTACATGAAATGAGTCAAAGTGAAGCAGGGAATTTTTATCTGTCTCTTTATGGTAAGGACGAATAGCCAAACAACCATCAGTGATGTAGACTGTAGTGTCCAAGAAATTGACTTCAGCCCGGCTAGCCATGTGCGTGAACTTAATGGATGGGTGGACCGTATTTATCCACCGTGCAAAGGGCAAGGCTGCCTCCATATTACTGACCACCAGGAAAAGATCATCAATGTACCGTTTATAAAACAGAATGTCCTTAAAATACGAGTTAGTGACATTGTTCATAATCCAGTCATTCTCAAAGGTGCCCATAAATAAGTTGGCAACGCTGGGTGCGAAAGAGCTACCCATGGCAACCCCTTTGACTTGCAAATAAAAGTCACAGCCAAATCGAAAAAAGCTCTTCTCAAAAATAAGATCAATAAGATCTAAGAGAAAGTGTGTCGGGGGATGTTTAAGTGGTCTTTTTTCCAAGGTTCTCAACAAGCACAACCTGGCTTCTTCATGAGGGATATTTGTATATAAAGACCCCACATCCATAGTAAGAATCACAGCCCCATCTGGTACTATCATGCCCTCAATCTGCTGTATGAAGTCCCTAGTGTCTTTGATATACGAGTCTAAAGCAACAACAAAAGGTTGGAGGAACGAATCCACAAACTGGGATAGAGGTTCCAAAAGGGAATTAGTCCCAGAGACTATTGGTCTACCCGGCAGGGGAGATCCAGTTTTGTGAATCTTAGGGAGTGTGTAGAAAATAGGTACTCTATGATATTTCCTCTTTAGAAATTCTGCCGTTTGTAGCGGTATGTAATCAAAAAGAACTCCTTCATAAATATTGTTTTCACCCTTTGCTCTCTATCATTGTTGGATTCTCTCATTTTAACCATAGATAAAGTTTGTATCTGCGTTCGTTTCGAGATATATTAAAAAGTGTATGTATAATATTTAAGCTTCTTTAAGTAGTACAATAGTGAGATTGTCTGGAGTGACTGTTTCCTATGATATTATCTTTATTATTATATTGATAGGAAGTTTGATAAAGAATATATCTCGAAACGAACGCAGATACACTCGAGAAGTGTTCGTCCTGTTCCTGTGCTGTGCATCTTGTTGGCACCTGTTGGAAACAAGAATTAAATAACATCATGAAAAGTTGAATTTTCTACTGAACATCTTTTGTATATTTCAGTGAACTTTCGCAGCAAACTTTTTGTATTTACTGCTGCTGCACCTGACAGACAACTGCCTGTTAGGTGTAGGAGGTCGGGGAGCCATCAGAGAAGCTGGGTGAGCAGCATCATTAAGGTGATCCTACTGGGGTGGCATCCCCAATGGATTGAAGTACCCTGGCCCTGCTCCTACACCTGACAGACACCAGCCTGTCTAGTGTTAGGGGAGATTGTATTTAAAGGCATCGGGGAGGCTGGTCCAGCAGCAGGGCTGTTACTGTTGGGACAGGCTCCCTCGTGGCTTTAAGCACCCTGCAACCGCTGCTGACCTGACAGACAACTGCCTGTTAGGTGTAGGAGGTGGGGGGAGTGTGTTGGAAACGGATGTCTGATCAAAACTCCCCACAACTATTTAAATCTCCACAAACAGAGGCGCGGCCAGATCGCGTCAAGACTCCAGTGTGACCGCAGCCCTGGAGTAACGCTGGGTCTGGTATAACTCCTGGGTTTTTAAATGAGCCGACAGGTGTCAGCTGAACTTCATCAGAAGTAGGAAGCACAACATCTTTCAAGACTTCAGGCTATCCAGCCAGCATTACCTCTGTCTTGTCAGGATTCCATTTCAGTTTGTTCAGTATTAGCCATTTACCCTTTGTAGCTAGTAGGGACTCAAGACCTCTACTGCATTGCCAGAAGATTTGGATGCAGGGATATAGGGTCGCCATAAGTCGGGAGCGACAACTGAGGGGTGATGTATATATATATATACACACACACACACACACACACACACACATGTCTAATGCTATCAGAAGAGAGATTTGTAAACACTGGCATTTAACTGCAGATCTACCTGGTTGCCAGAATAAACCACAAATAGCTTTTAGGCGCTCCAAAAATTTTAGAGATATGTTGGTACATTCTGATTACTTCTTTAAAAAATCATTGGAGGAACGCATGATATGTGGCCATGTTAAATGTGGCAGATATAAGGCTTGTTCATTAACATTGGGATGTAAAGTGTTTGTTCATCCCCAGGGTCTGTTTAAGGTTAAATTAGATAATTTCTCGAATTGCAACACCAGACTGGTAATTTATGTTATCATCTTACCATGTGATTTATTATATGTTGGCAGTAGTATAAGGCCAATTAAGACCCGCATAAAGGTAAAGGTTCCCTTGCTCGAAAGCCAGTCGAATCCGACTCTAGGGTTGCGATGCTCATCTCCGTTTCAAAGCCGAAGAGCCAGCGCTGTCCAAAGACATTTCCATGGTCATGTGGCCGGCATGACTAAACACCAAGGCGCACGGAACACTGTTACCTTCCCACTGAAGTGGTCCCTATTTATCTACTTGCAATTTCTTGCTTTCGAACGGCTAGATTGGGAGGAGCTGGAACCAGAGACAGGAGCTCACTCCGTCATGCGGCACACTCGGGTCTCGAACTGCTGAACTACCAACCTTCCACAGCCTGCAGTTCAGCGCCTTAACCACTTGAGCCACCGCAGACCCGCATACTTGAGCATAAATTGAGAATTAAAGAATGGGTCCTGGAGGCATCCCTTGTGAATCACTTTATACAACCCCCCCCACTAGAGGAGTTATGTTTTTTTGTCCTCCTCAAATTTGATGCACATCCTTACAATCATCAAGATGTCCAGAAATGATTATTAAGACAGGAAGCTATGTGGACATATAAACTTCAGACACATACACTAGGTCTCAATCCGGTCTTATCAAGTTTTATATAGTTTTGACATCGTATATTGTACCCAGCCTCTAAATAGTTGTAGCTCTTTAAATCTGGGAATTATACCCACAGGTGCAAACAATCAGCACCTTTACTATTAATGTGGCTTTGTAGTAGCCTAATTATGAGACCCTTTTCCATCCTGGATGAGTTTGAAGTGTCGGCTCCTCATCTGGTTAGGGAACAGCAGTCATTCATTATTTAATGTTATCTTGGGTAAGTCCCAAATGGGTGAATTCGTTACCTTTTATGTTTTTCTAGTTTGGTTTGCATCTGATGCAATTATATGTGTATGTTATAATACAGCTCCAGTTTAAGTTCTCTTGTGTGATTCCACTGACATTCTGAGGAAGAATCAAAATGAGAAACCTATCTGGGATACTCATAATAAAGACAGACTATGGTCTTCACGCAGTTTGATGACAGCAAGATTTGTGTCTGCAGGTCTTCTGGATATATTATTTGTCGTTATAAGCTGTGTTACTGGGGATCTTTTCATACCTCTTCACATGGTGTTCGGATCATGTATTAACTGTATTGTACTTTTCCTTATTCTTTCCATTATTCCTTGTAATTCCTTGAGATATTTATCTATATTAATATAGTATACAAGTTCATTTGATTTACAACGTTTATTAATATTTACAATTAGTTTTCATATAATTCATGCACAGTGATTAGTGTTTGATTTACTGATCTTCCCTGGTTAGTAATGAGATCAAGACTGGCATCAGGTGTAGGTATCACTGGGCAACACCCCAAAATCCTTAGCTTTAAGAGGGCTTGCTGCTGTGCTCTCTGGGTGGTGGCAGTGGAATTAGGCACCATCTATCTCTTCTCCCTTGGCCTTCACACACAGGTGGTGGCTACTCCCTTGGCCTGCACACCATCAAAATAGATGGAGGTGGTAGCTACTCTTCCTTCTCTGCCAGCTAGTCAGAGGAAAGGCAGTAGTGATTGATGTTATGGATTTAGGAATTATTTTTTTTAGTTTGGAGTAAAGCATAGAACTCCATTTCACAGAGCTGTACACAGTATGTTGACATAACAGATTGGGGAAGGGGAATAAATCAGAGTACAGATTTTTGACCTTGACATCTGTCACAGCCTTCAGTCAACCTGGTAGAGGGGAACTGTCAATGGAACATTTCTTCAGTTTGATACCTAATTCCGTCTTTCAGCCCACACCATGCTTTGCAGATTGCACCATTTGGAGGCCAAGGAACTCTAGCTTCCACAGTGAATTGTTTATTGGTCAAAACCTCTTTGGTGGGAGTTAGAGTTGGCACCCCACCTGAGGGGGTGAGTCTGATCTATGTATGCAGATGGTGTGTTTAATCAGATAGAACCTGGTTTTTTGTTCTGGTTTTTTTTAAAAAAAAAAATCTGTACTTCACCTTTTTAGCGTACTTAATTTTTTTGTGTATGTGTAGTATTAAAATATTTTAAAACTGGGGTACTTTGGGAAGAGACTTTCTGGACTATCATCCCTATAAGATAGCAGCTTTTTAAGCATACAGATAGAGAACAGGGAGTGAAAATACTGGTGATTTTTCATGGAAACATGCATGTAAACATGTATTTTAAGGGGTGACTTGCAGACTTTCTTAAAAGCCAGTTTTTCCAAGATGGTGGCAAGAAAATTACCAAGATCTCCGGTGTCCAAGAGGGCTAGGGTGTTTATGGAATGCATAGCTGGTAAAAAATAATAATAGGGATCTATAGGGTAGGTCCATAACAGCTGCTTCATACCGCTTTCCACTGTTCAATCACCTTTCCAAGCAAACAGTGAGTGCTGTGCAGAGCAGCAGCCACCAAGCAGAAGAGGACAGCTTTTCATTTACCTTGGCACGCTAGTAAGAATCGACGGTAACTAGAGCAGCAACCTCCAATTGTTTGCCTTGTTTCTTTTTATCTGCTTCACAGTCACATCTAGTCAGGGTTCACTGAACAACATCTTGCTGAGGCTTGGGACTGGCCTTGTGACAAATATGTTTTCTGTATGGATGTGGCTTCATTATTACAGATATGTTATCATCAGAGTTGCTCTGAAATGCCACCATGTCAGAATGAAAACATTGGATCCTGTGATCTGCAAGCATAAATGCCATGTGGTACTGTGTGGGGAGGTGTAGTAAGGAATGAGAACTGATAAAATTGTCATTGTTGCTCTAGCAGAGCAAGCCTTGAAGCCAAGCAGCAGTGTTTGGGTTTGGGGACAGAATTTTTCCTGAGTTCCTCTTTATTGGCTATGCTACATCAGATTTCAGTCAGGTGATTCTCTCAAACCTCCCAACAGAATAGATCGGAAGGGTGGGCTCCATGGATGTGGGGAGGGGGACAACGCCTCACCTCAGTGCCACCCCCAGGAAAGGAGGGAGATGGCCTTGCCAGGATCATGCCGGAGTCACCACCCACTCGCTATACCTTTATGCTGCCGGGCTCAGGGTGGCTCCTGGCAGCAACCAAGAATGGTGTGCCCAGAACCAGCCCCCGGGCTCCCTCTGCCTCCCAGGGAAGGGGATGGGAACTGGGAGGGGCACGGCACATTCATGAGGGGGCATTGCTCCCCAGGGCCTCCCAGCAGCTATGGGCCTGTCCCACTTCAGGGTATGCAGGGGGTGGAAGGAGAAAGCAGGGAAGATCTATGTCCTTGAATGGATGGAAGAATCCAGCCCACAGGCCATAGTGCACTTAGCATCAGAGTCTAATGATTGATTAGATTCAAAGGGTGTTCTCAACCCTAAATTACAAACAAGTTTCCAGAAAGTGACTTCATCTCCTCTCTACATTGCAGACTGGAGTCGCCCACACGCTCTTTGGTGATGGAGGCACCCAAGGGAGTTCACATCAATGCTGAGGCTGGCAATTTAGAAGCCACATGTAGGACAGAGCTCAAGCTGGAATCCAAAGATGGAGAGGTAAGTGGAAGTGAAGATCAAAGCTATGCCCAGAACCATGTTCTTGCAAGGCTCTTTTATTTCAGATTGTTGTTGTAGACTGCATTGTGTCTTCAGATACTTTAAAGATAAGGAGACGACAATGACGACGACGACGATGATTATGCCCACTTAGCAATTTCATTTAGCATTGCAACTAAAGAAATAATTGTGAGGCTTAGCCAGTACACTGGAGCTCCTTGTTGGAATAATGGAACTTATTGTATGCAAACTACACTCCCTCCATTCAAAGCAGCAGGATGATTCATTAGTTTTAAAGTGCTGGGATAATAGCATTGGTTGTGTGAAGCAGATTTATGCAGCTGTAAAAATGTGCAGTACTACTAAATTCTCTTTTTCCTTGTCACTTTAAAGTGAGATTTACTTGACTAGCATAATTACATCTTATATCATGCATTTTTGCAATGAGGAGGGTTTAATTCACCTGTATTGATCTGTAAAGCTTTGCATCTCTTTCCTGTTTGGAAGGAAGGGAAGTGTTAGAAGTCTGTAGACTGTTGAAGATGCTCCAGGGTATGAGGTAGTATCTCAACCAGCATCCGTGATTTTTATTCATCAAGGCCCCAAGCATCATTTGAAATTAGCTATTTCAGTAGAGTACTTTTTATTATTTCATTATGATTTGACATAAACATTTCTTTTGAAACAATAGCCTCCTAAGCCAATGCTCTTATTCTATAAAAGGTACACTTCTGCTGCTCTCATTTTGCAGGTCCGTAATTAGAGAGGCTCTCAGGCAACTAAAAATACACATAAAGCTGGTAATAGCGGAGGACATTTGACAATATGTCCTTCTAAATGGAGGTCGGCAAAAACAATGAAAAAGCAAATACACATGTAGCCCTCCTTTTTTTTTTTTTAAGTACCCATAGGTACACTTTTATTAATTTTTCTTTTATAATCTACAACAAACTAATCTACACACTACAAACAGACACTCTACTACACATAACATGTATGCCAAGAGTACAGTTACATTATATGCTTATAACCAATTACTTAATTAATAGAAACGCTCTATCTCTTTCCATTCTTCTGTCTTCTGTGTTCTCAAGTTCATTGTGCCATAATTGCCTAATCTTCTATTGTACTTACATTATACCAATCATAAAACTTTTTCCATGTTTTTTGGAAATGTCCACTCTTTGCTTAATCTCATTTCTAAAGTTAGTTTATCATTTTCTGCTGTTTCAAAGAGTTTATTCACAAATTCCTGTTTTGTTGGTATCACCATAGTTTTCCAATATTTGGCATATAAAATTCTTGCAGCTGTCATCATATAAACAGTCAAATACCTATTCTCTTACATGTAGCCCTCTTCACATGTTCCCACCCCAGTTCACCAACTAGGGTTGCCAGGTCTCGGTTGGAAAATACCTGGAGGCTTTGTGGGTGGAGCCAGAAGAGGGTGGGGGTTTGGGGAGGGGAGGGGCCTCAGCTTGGTACAATGCCACAGAGTCCACCCTTCAAAGCAGCCATTTTCTCCAGGGGAGCTGATCTCTGTCAGCTGGAGATCAGTTGTAAAAGCGGGAGATCCCCTGGCCCCACCTGGAGGCTGGCAACCATATCACCAACAGCATTCACATTTACCAACAGATATATTCTGTAAACTGTAAAGTATTCTGTCACCAGGAGATTCATATGCTTCCAAACAGCTAGTGGATATTTGTAAAACATAGTCCTCTTTGTCTCTTCACACTCCTTCAAACGAACAGCTTCTTCTGTCCTGAAGTCCTCCACAAAATATTCGTCTTAGAACATTCTGTGACCATAACACCTCAACCAATGACGATGCCTGCCTTTCTCACTGCCTTTGTAAATGCCCCATCTCCTTATGTATCATCAAAGCAGATTAGCTAATGGTTGGGAAGACAGGGAAACCAGACAGAGCTGCTATTGTATGCATTTAGGATTCGAAGGCAGAGCAGAAACTTATAACCCATCTTAACTGGATGAGCCATAGCATTTTATTTCAGAAAAAATATGATCAAATTGTAAGTGTTCAAAATAATATAATTGTGCTTGTTGTCTTTTAGGGCCTTAGGCATCTGCACAGTCCCTTTTTCACTCAATAAATTGATATGCTCATTTGCTATGCATGGTCTAGACATCTTCCCTCCAAGTTTGTTATGGGGCTATTGCATTTTTACACCACTGTATATTTGGAACCTGAGAAAATGCAGTGCTTTCCCCAGGAGTCAAAACCAGTTACAGTTACCACAAATAATGTAATTGTCCCAGTATTTTCTGAAAATTTAGTTTTTAATTAAAAATATATCTTCATAATTGCACGACCAATGCAAAATGTGCATTCCAATCTTATTTAACCAGAACAAAACTGTGTGCAGATTCAAGACAGCAATACCGATTTCACACAAGAGCTGTGCCACGGTCGCGCCTCCTTTTGCCCTGTTTCTATTGGTCAATTTCCCACTTGAAGCCGCGCGGCCGCATTTTGACCCGCAGCTTCGGCCGATTCCCCCCGCGGTTTCGTGATCCTGTTTTTTGAGGATCACAAAACTGCAGGGGAAATCGGGCGAAGCCGCAGGTCAAAATGCAGCCGCGCGGCTTCAAGTGAGAAATTGACCAATAGAAGTGGGGCAAAGGGAGGCGCGACCGCGGCACAGCTCTTGTGTGAAATCGGTCCAAATTTGTGGGTACTATTCAATGAACTCATCTGCTCTGCATGCCTTGAAATGTTACTCCTGCAGAACAGGGGATCTTTGGAAACAGAAATAAGATGTGGCACAGTGAACTACAACAAGAAAAAGCAATTGGCTGAAACCCTCATATATCCCTTATGTGAACTCTTGTGCAATTCACAGAAAACCTAGTAGAATGGCACAAAGGAGACAAATAGCATCATAAGCTGCATCTTACTCTGTTTCCATCCCCTTACAGCTTTTTGTTTGAGGGGCAGGAAGGGGAAGAGTTCCATTCCAGGAACTTGTAGCATTAATGGTTCATTGGATTCATATCCCCCCTCTATATGCACAGTGCCCACCAGCCAATTTTGAAGTCCTTTTTAGCCTGTTTTTTTTAATTGGACTCTATGTGCTTCCCTTCAATTACACCATTCCCAAATAAAATAATTTGATTAGCAACAAGATTTTTCCCTTGCATGCCCCCTTTTTATACAGAGATGGGATTGGCATTAGGTCAGGGTTTAGAGGATTATTATGGTAAATTTAAAATGTGAAAGCAAACATGAAAGACTTCTGTGATAATCCAGAAAGATTCATAGTGGATGGACTGTTTTCTTGTTGTTCAAGAATTTTAACTGTGAAGCTGTGGTATACCTATTTTAACACATATTTACCCATATAATCCTTGGGGAAGAACAGGAGTCAAGCATTAATTTCTGACTGAAATCTATCGTCATTTACCTGACAGCAAAGCAGGGACATTAAAGTGAGTGAAGTGTTTTTGGAATAACTAGTTTATACATATTGACAACCTATCTAGCCTAGGAGAGAAAAGGATATTTCTCTGGGGTTGTAAACATATGCCATCCTCAAGGATGCAAAATTGTGATGGGAATAATAATAGACTGGGCTTACTGAAAAGGTTTTTTTTGTCTTAAATGTGTTTTTTTAAGATCATTTAAAGCTATACTACTAAGCATGAATAACTTATCCAATATTTTGAAATGGATTGCTCACTGTTTTTAGTGTTATTTTCATTAATACAATTTGTGTTCAGCCTAAAAGGAAAAAATAAGACTATCTATATATTATAGTTATATTGGGGAGATAATACTGTCTTTAATACAGGAATATCCAGAAATTAAAAACCCAGAAAAATCAAATTAGACTAAACTGTGATTTTTTTAAAAAATACTGTTTTTATACTAATAAACTGTGATAACAAGACATCTCACACCTGGGCAGAAACAAACAGAAACTCCCAATCTTGTTTGTTCAAACTGTTGTTCAGGCTTGCATAGCTTCTGATCCACCAAGATGAACACAGTCAAGTGTTGTAGCCTGCCAGATGTTTGACAGCCTTCCTGTTTTTGTGGTATAATGCAGGCAGCATAGCAGAAAAGACTGCTTGTGGGCTGATAGGCAGAATTCAGCTTCATGGGTCACATTGTACAGACTAGAGGAATTCAAAAATATTTAACAGATTGTTTCATTTTCCTTTCTAGCATACCAACAATGGAAGCTAGTGTAACGATTCCATGTTTTACTGTGTGTGTGTCTTTAAAAGTGGTTTGTATGGATGTATGGCAGACTAGGATGCTGAACTCAGGCAAGTGATATGATTGGTGAGTGACAGAGAGGGGGAGGGGTTTTGGAATGAATGCTGTGTGGATGAACCGATATGTCAGTCAAGAGTAACAGTTAAGGATGACAGTTAGAGAGTTCTGAGTTATACAGTTAAACAGTACAGTTAAACAGATAAGAAGAGGCTTCCCTGTGTGGGTTGCTTAGTTCTGAGTTATACAGTTAAACAGTACAGTTAAACAGATAAGAAGAGGCTTCCCTGTGTGGGTTGCTTAGTTCGGAGTTATACAGTTAAACAGTACAGTTAAACAGATAAGAAGAGGCTTCCCTGTGTGGGTTGCTTAGTTCGGAGTTAAACAGTTAACCAGAGAGTTGATGAGAGAGTGTGCTGTGTAGGAGCAATATATATGAGAGTTGTCCTGAGGTCTCTGTGTGAGACGTTTCCTATGTGAAATAAGAGTAAAGTCTCTGTGATATGAGAGTTACAATTGAAAGCTGAGAGTCTCTAAGAAAAGTACCGTGAAATATTGTTACAAAGTGGCTTTATCCTCCCTGTCAGTAAAGGAGAGGCTTGTGAGAGACACCAAGCATATGATCAAATCATTCCCAGAACTGTTTACCATGTTCACCCTCGTGTTTATACCTTCGTTAAATAAATCCTATTTACTTCAAGTTTACCAGCTAAGTAAAGAATTATTCCTGGGACCACATAGTACCACGAATGCCTAAGACCCAAGGTACACCTACCCTGTGGAAAATATTATAGGAAAAGGTTTGGGAAAACCTAGATTTCCCTGGTGGCAGCCCGAAAACCCTAAGAATAAAACATAAAGAACATTTTAAAGTAAAACTAGACCTCCCCAGATAAGAGGTCGTCACAGCTAGTAACATGAATTTCTTAAAGGAGCCACCAGCTAGTTCCACCTAAGAGGCAGTACAGGCTAGGGAGACCTCCTGACTTCCCTGTTTGTTACTTGATAGCTTGCCAAGGACTGGGGAGGGGGGTGTTTTAAAAAGTGGTGTTGCACCCATGATCCAACCTAACTTACAACAAATATCTGGAAATGATATTATGTTGCCAGTGTGATGCCAATGTAATGCTCTAGGATTGAGACAAAACTTTATGGAGCCCTAGAGCATCATGTTAATGTCACACTGGCAATATGACATCACTTCTGGTTCCCCTCATCCCCCCCCCCGTCTCTTCAGCTCTTGCCCTTCAGTTCTCACGCAGGCACCAGCCATAGTTTAAGTAAGTATATATGAGTAAGAATTATGAAGCCAGAATGCCAGCAGGGGGTTGGGGGCTATCCAGTGTTTTGCACGGAGTGTCACATGTATGACTATCTGCCCACTGGGCAGAAGTCTTGGGTGTGTCCTCGGTGCAAGGAGCTCCTGGTTCTCAGGGAACGTGTGTGCTCCCTTGAGGCCAAGGTGGCTGACCTGGAGAAGCAGAGACAGTCAGCTAGGCACACAGAAAAGACTCTCGGGGACTTGTTAGCTACGTCCCACTCTGGATCTGGCAGCCCCGCTGCTGTCAGGGAGCATGAGGGTCTAGGGGAAACAGGGCACCATGCTGAGGATAAGGGGAATGTGCCCTCAGAAGGGACCTCTTCCCCAGCTGGTGAGCGGCTCTCCTTTTGCACCAAGGAACCATCCCTGAGCAGGGTGGGAGGGGGGCTCTTGGTAGTGGGTGATTCGATCCTTAGGCAGGTAGACAGCTGGGTGGCGAACCCGCGTACTGACCGTATGGTGACTTGCCTGCCTGGTGCGAAGGTAGCGGACATTACGCGTGTTTTAGATAGGCTGGTAGATAGTGCTGGGGAGGAGCCAGTGGTCGTGGTGCATGTCGGCACCAACGATGTGGGGAAATGCAGTCGTGAGGTCCTGGAGGAGAAATTTAGGATGCTGGGCAGGAAACTTAGGTCCAGGACCTCCAAGGTAGCCTTCTCAGAAGTGTTACCTGTTCCACGCGCAGGGCCGGAGAGACAGGCAGAGATCAGGAGTCTCAATGCGTGGATGAGACGATGGTGTAGGGGGGAAGGGTTCAGGTTTGTTAGGCACTGGGATACTTTTTGGAACAAGAGGGAGCTGTACAGGCGAGACGGTCTCCACTTGTCCCGAGAAGGAACCAGGCTGCTGGCACTTAAAATCAAAAAGGTGGCAGAGCAGCTTTTAAACTGAATATTGGGGGAAAGCCGACAGGAGATGAAAAGTCTCTGGTTCGGGTTGGCTCATCTGAGAGAGGTGAGGGGGTACCGGTTGCTTTTCTACAGGGAGGTGGATTGAAATTGTCCACAGAGGCCATGGCTGGTGACATGGACTGCCGGACAACGACTCGAGATAGCAAGAGGAAGGATGCAGGCTTAACTTGTAAGGGAAATTACAGCTGTTTCTATACAAATGCTAGAAGTGTCCGAGGTAAAATCGGGGAGTTGGAGTGCTTGGTGTCGGAGGGAAAAATAGACATTGTGGGTATTTCTGAAACTTGGTGGGATGAGGAAAATCAGTGGGACACAGTGATTCCCGGTTATATATTATATCGGAAGGATAGGGGGGGAAGGGTTGGAGGTGGGGTAGCTCTGTATGTCAGAGAGGGTATAAAGTCTAGAAAGATTGAGAGGCTAAGTGAATTGGATTCGCTTCTGGAAGTTCTATGGGTTGAAATAGGGGGGCCAAAAGGAAACTTAACACTGGGAGTTTGTTATCGCCCACCAGATCAAAAGATAGAGGAGGATTATAAAATGATGAATGCCTTAAAGATAGCAACTAGACAAAAACACTGTGTAATAATAGGTGATTTTAACTACCCACACATTGATTGGGTCAATATGTGTTCTAGCCGGGAAAAAGAGATTGAGTTTCTAGACACTCTAAATGACTGTGCTATGGAGCAGATGGTCACGGAACCTACCAGGGGAGAGGCGATCCTTGATTTGGTCCTAAGTAACACTCAAGACCTGGTGAGAGATGTAAAAGTGATTGCACCGCTTGGAAACAGTGATCATAATGTTGTTGAGTTCATCATTTGTACAAATAGAGAATTGGCCAAAAAGACTCACACAACCATTTTTAACTTTAAAAGGGGTAATTTCTCTGATATGAGGGGACACGTGGGGAGGAAACTGAAAGGAAAAGTAGAAAGGGTCAAAACAATTGGGGAAGCTTGGGATCTATTTAAAACTACGATCCTAGAAGCTCAAAAAATATATATTCCGCAGGTTAGGAAAGGCACAAACAGGTATAGGAAAAAGCCTGCATGGTTAACAAACAGAGTAATGGAGGCTGTAAAAAGTAAAAAGAATTCCTTTAAGCAGTGGAAAGCTAGTCACAGTGAGGCTGATAAAACGGAACACAGGCTATGGCAAATAAAATGCAAGTCTGAGGTCAGGCAGGCAAAAAGGGAATATGAGGAGCATATAGCAAAAAACGTAAAAACCAACAATAAAACTTTCTTCAAATACATTAGAAACAGGAAACCAGCCAGGGAGGCAGTGGGGCCCTTGGACGACCAAGGGGTAAAAGGAGTATTGAAGGATGATAGGGAAATGGCTGAGAAGCTAAATGCATTTTTTGCCTCCGTCTTCACTGTGGAAGATGAGAAGTGCTTGCCCACTCCAGAACCACTGATTTCAGGAGGGGTGTTGAAAGACCTGAGTCAGATTGAGGTGACGAGAGAGGAGGTCCTAAAACTGATAGACAACTTAAAAACTGAAAAATCACCAGGCCCAGATGGCATACATCCGAGAGTTCTGAAAGAACTCAAATGTGAACTTGTAGATCTCCTGACAAAGATATGTAATCTTTCCTTAAAATCTGCCTCCATTCCTGAGGATTGGAAGGTAGCTAATGTCACTCCCATCTTTAAAAAGGGTTCCAGAGGAGATCCGGGAAATTACAGGCCAGTCAGTCTGACGTCGATACCGGGTAAATTGGTGGAAACCATTATTAAGGAAAGAATTAGTAGGCACATAGATGAACAAAACCTATTGAGGCAGACTCAGCACGGTTTCTGTAAGGGAAGATCTTGTCTCACTAACCTGTTAGTGTTCTTTGAGGGGGTGAACAAACATGTGGACAAGGGGGATCCAATAGATATTATTTACCTTGACTTCCAGAAAGCTTTTGATAAAGTTCCTCATCAAAGGCTCCTAAGTAAGCTCAAAAATCATGGGATAGAAGGACAAGTCCTTTTATGGATCAAAAACTGGCTAGTTCATAGAAAACAGAGAGTGAGTGTAGGTGGGCAATTTTCTCAGTGGAGGGTGGTAAGCAGTGGGGTACCGCAGGGATCAGTACTTGGTCCACTGCTTTTTAACTTGTTCATTAATGATTTGGAGATGGGAGTAAGCAGTGAAGTGGCTAAATTTGCGGATGATACAAAGTTGTTCAGGGTGGTGAAAACCAGTGAGGATTGTGAGGCACTCCAAGGGGATCTGTCAAGGATGGGCGAGTGGGCGTCAACATGGCAAATGGGGTTCAATGTGGCCAAGTGCAAGGTGATGCACATTGGAGCCAAAAATCCTAAATATAAATACACATTGATGGGGTCTGAACTGGCAGAGACTGAGCAAGAGAGAGATCTTGGAGTTGTAGTGGATAACTCACTGAAAATGTCGAGACAGTGTGTGACTGCAATAAAGAAGGCCAATGCTATGCTGGGGATTATTAGGAAGGGTATTGAAAACAGATCAGCCAATATAATAATGCCCCTATATAAATCAATGGTGAGACCTCATTTGGAATACTGTGTGCAGTTCTGGGCACCACACCTTAAAAAGGATATTATAGCTTTGGAAAAAGTGCAGAAAAGGGCAACTCGAATGATAAAAGGGTTGGAACACTTTCCCTATGAGGAAAGGTTAAAGCGCTTAGGGCTCTTTAGCTTGGAGAAAAGACGACTGAGGGGTGACATGATCGAGGTTTATAAGATTATGCATGGGAAAGAGCAGGTAAAGAAAGAGGTACTTTTCTCCCTTTCTCACAATACAAGAACTCGTGGGCACTCCATGAAACTGCAGAGCGGTCGGGTTAGAACGGATAAAAGGAAGTACTTCTTCACCCAAAGAGTGATTAACACATGGAATTCACTGCCACAGGAAGTGGTGGGTGCTACAAGCATGGACGGCTTCAAAAGGGAATTAGATAAGCATATGGAGCAGAGGTCCATCAGTGGCTAACCACAAGGTATAGATAGGGACTCTGGGGCAAGTGATGCTCTGTCATCTTGGTGCTTGGGGGGGGGGTCAACAGTGGGATGGCTTCTAATGTCCTGGCCCCACTGGTGGACCTCCTGATGGCACTGGTATTTCTGGCCACTGTGTGACACAGAGTGTTGGACTGGATGGGCCTTTGGCCTGATCCAACATTGGCGTCTCTTATGTTCTTATGTTCTTATATGCAGGAAAGAGGCACAATGACTCAGTCAGCAGTAATGGCTGATGATCAACAGGTGTCTCCCCTCTGGCTAACAAGCTCAGAGGTTGTTCCCAGTTTCTAACCAGTCCCTTCTTCTGCAGCAGCCATTTTGTGGTTGCACCACAACCCTTCGTCTAGGGTTGGCAAGTCGTTGCAGTTGTCGCAGCGGGGGACTCCCGGGCGGTGAATGGAGTGTGCACGTGCGCACAAAGCACACGTGCGCCACACGCACGTCACTTGGAAGTGACATTAGGACGCTGGACATTCTGGGGGCGGGGCCACGACCCTCAGAGGAAAAACCATAGAGTTTTCCCTCCGATGGTCGTGGCCCCGCCCCCAGCATGCTTGGCGTCCTAACGCCACTTCCTTGTGACGCACACGTCGGGGCGGGGTTCCCCCGGGGCCCAATCCACCAGTGGCAGGGAACGGGCCTCTGGGGCGGGGGTTCCCCGCTCCCCAGGGGGACTTGGCAGCCCTACCTTTGTCAGAACTCCAAAGGTGCCTGCAGGCTCAAAACGGTTGGGAACCCACACTACGGTAATATTTTACAACTAGATTTGCTGATGTACAAAAGAAAATCCAGGAGGTGAACTATTGTTGTAGTGTTATCTATATAGATGGCCCAGCTGGCAGGCTGATAATTTATGATGACAGGATATGCATTGTACTCCAACAATGACTTTACCTATGGCTGCTGTCATGTGTGTTTTGGCTAAGATTCCCAACCTCCAGGTGGTGGCCCAGCGTCTTCTCAGAATTATAACTGATCTCCAGACTACAAAGATGAGCCCATGGACAAAATGGAGTTGTAATTCTGAGAGAACTCCGGGTCCAACCTGAAAGGTGGCAGCCAATAGTGGTTTCTTGATTCAACCATAATTTGCATGAAAAGACTAAAACAGGATTAGTTCAGGTTAAATGGGTTGCTAGCAGCATGGCTCTTACAGTATAAGCTGAAATATTGGTGTAGGAAAACCTTTGCCCTACAATTATGCTGAATAATAATAACTTTGTTCAGTTTCTACAG
>NW_015161426.1:761578-797177 GCF_001447785.1 Gekko japonicus
TTTCGGTCTTTGCTCTGCTCCTATTTTCATCTGGTTTCAGTAACAATACTGTTACCAAAATTTAAATTTAAATAGAACACTGCACTCTTTTAGTGTGCTGGTATTGCATTATCCAGCATAGTCCGCAAGATGGTGGGGAGGGAGAAGAACAGAAAATTAAGTTAATTCAGGCTTATGAGGGGAAAATCTTCTGTCTTTGCAAGTTATGTTATGAAAATATTATGTTTTATACACTGTATGCCTTATACACTCCTAATGTCTCCCGGAACCTTCAATGCTAACATACTAGCATTTATTAATCTATATATTTTTATCTCGCCCTTCCTCCATGAAACTGAAGATGGCATATATATGAATTCATTAAGCTGCCTTGTACTGGGTCTATCTAGGTCAGCATTTTCTACTCAGACTGGCAGTGACTCTTCAGTGTCTCATGGAGACATCACCTACTACTTGATCCTTTTTACAGAAGATACCAAGGACTGAGCCTGGGACCTTCTGCATGTAAAGCAGATGCTCTCCCACTGAGCCACAGTCCTTCCATTCTAGTTTCCCTGCCTCCTTTTTATCCTCACAACAATTTGCAGTGTAAGGCTGAGAGACAATAACTGCCCCATAACCACCTAATGATCTGAACCTGGATCTCTGTTGTTGTTGTTCAGTCGCACAGTCGAGTCCAACTCTTCGCGACCCCATGGACCAGCTCCCGCCAGGCCCTCCTGTCTTCCGCCATCCTCTGAAGTTTGCTCAGTTTCATGTTCGTTGCATTGTTGCATCGATGACACTGTCTTTGACCTTTATAAACTGAAGCTATGGGGTAGTTAGTACAAACTCTCTGTTTCTTTTTCTGTAGTTCCTGTTCATTGACGTAGACTTGGCACTGCATCTGATGTCATACATTTCTAATTAAATGCAAAAAAAGAATCAGTAGCTCTGTCCCTGTGGTAGAATCATATACATACATGCATGCACACAAATGAGAGCACTGGGTTTGTGGGGAGCCACAGCACCTGACAGCAGACTAGTTCTGTGTGTAATAATGAAATGTCATATAAACTAGCCTTTTATGCTACAGACACAGTTGATTTTTTCCCCTGTGTTTTTTTTAAACCAACTAACTTGGTATGGTACTCTTATGTAGTATAAAATCAGTTTCTCAGTCTATTTCCACTGAAGGTCGAAAAGCAACAAATCAATATTACTACTAATGGATTTTTTTCTCTTCTTCTTCAGATAACGTTGGACACTGCGAATATCAAACTACCTAGATTGCCTCAGGGATCCTACTCCCCTACTGGATCCAGGCAAAAAATCTACGAGCTGTGTGTATGTCCCAATGGGAGGTTATTCCTGTCTCAGGCAGGATCTAGTTCCACCTGCCAGATAAACTCAAGTGTCTGCCTTTGAGAGAGACTGTTTGCAGCAGGCGTAGCCGGCAGCACAATGGCCTTTTCTGGCCTCCCAGATAAGAGCTGCCAACTATTTTTACTAGAACACAGAAAACCTATCAAAGACTGTTTTTGTGTGTGCGCGCGTGTGTGAATATATAAATATATATAGAGAGATATATATAGATATAAATATATATATATATCCTTTGTTTAAAATGATGTTTCAGTACAAGAAGTCCCAGGGTGACCCTCTTTGTGTAGCATTCATTGTTCTCACATAAAATTTTTATAAACAGTGTTCAAATTGGATCTAGATCTTTCCAGGAGTTCTCAAACTATGTCATAGCAAGCCTCCATAAAGTAAAGACAGTGCTTTAGGGCCTCTCTTAATTTAGGTAAAGACCACCTCACATACTACATTTTACCTACAGGCATAGAAAGAAACCATATCATGTGACAGCATTATTCTCATGCCTATTTACCATATGTATATGCACTTGCAACTCTGACAATTCTGACTTCCAAATGTGTACACTCAGAAAACTAGACAGGTACACTGTCACTAATGGTCGTGCATACAGGTGCCTGCCTGTTTTTTTCTGAATCCATGTACACCTGTTTAGATACAATGTCATGTGTGAAACAAACCTAAAATAGTGCCCAAAAACCGACAAGGCAGTTCAACTTGTAGCCATCACTCTCAACCAAGCACGAAGACAGCGAAATCAAAGGCAAGGAAGGTATTTGAGTACATGGACAATATTCAAATGGATGGAACTATTGGGGAACAAAAAGCCAATAAAAATGAGTTGCCCTGTTGGTCATTAGCCCTGTCAATCAATTTAGTAACTGGGATGAATAGGGAAATGAAACCTCATCACCTAGCTCATTTCCAGAGAAATGTTCAAATGGCAGGAACATACAGTCTGCATAGCTGCTGCCACTTATGATGGCCCACTTATGATGGCCCATTTTGCATTTTGAGAACTACAGTTATAATGTATACAAATAAGACTCTCTCTATTATTTACTGTTTCCTCAAGCAAAGAGTAAAACAAATTATTAGTGACAGTATAATAAGACAAGCATCTCTGATTATTATTACACCATGATGACCCATCTCAGTAGAACGTAACTTTATATTTTTTAAAAATGCTTCGGGTGCTCCAGGACACATATCCCAAGAGCAACACAGTGCACTACTTTCCATAATCCTGTGTCTGATTCTAAAAGATGTCTTTGTATATATGATTGCATTATGTTAGTGCAAAATGACTGACAGCTATGAACTGTTTTTTGATGAGCTGTAAAGACCATTCAAGAAATCAACTTTGTAGCCAGGACAAAGTGGAAAAAGGTCTTGAGAGGAGTATTCAAAAGAGCATCAGGATTATATATGTTTTGTTGAAATTTAGTTGGAGGTCCCTTCCTCTGTTATATACACTAATGTTAGGTTACTAATAGCGCATGACGCATCTCTGAGATGTGTCTGTAGAGAAAGGAAACTGATCGCCCATTTCAAAAAGAGGAAGAAAAATTGCCCCCTTAAAATGAATAATAATGCATTGAGAAAGAATCTGTACTGGTATAATCTCTCCTATGGACTGTGCAAGTCATGCTGTCCTTAGGATCTGCAGTGCAGATGAAAAAGACACCCTATGTAGTCTGTGCAAACAGAATAAAATGGAATTAATATTAGACTCCCCTTCAAAAAGAGTGGCAGAAGCAATCTAATGTCAGTTTGCAGAAGACTGTGTACTTCTTTGAAAGGTAAGGCAGTTACTGTACATATGAATGTTTGGATGCTCACAACTGTTAGGTGTCTGGTTCATCCTTTGTTGTCAATATTGCATACAGGTTCATAGAATCATAGAATCAAAGAGTTGGAAGGGGCCATACAGGCCATCTATCCAACCACTTGCTCAATGCAGGATCAGCCTAGAGCATCCCTGACAAGTGTCTGTCCAGACGCTGCTTAAAGACTGCCAGTGAGGGGGAGCTCACCACTTCCCTAGGCAGCTGATTCCACTGTTGAAACAAACTCTTACTGTAAAAACGTTTTTCCTAATATCCAGCCAGTACCTTCCCACCCTTAATTTAAACCCATTATTGCGAGTCCTATCCTCTGCTGTCAACAGGAACAGATCCTTTCTAAAAATGCATATTGTATTAGAGTAAAGATGTTTAAAAGAACTAACTGAGGAACATATCAAATAGAAGTTGGTATGGAATGGTTAACTATTTTAAAGCAGCAGTTTAACTGCCTTAAAAGCCCATTTGAGCTTTAAAAAGTAGGATATAAATTGAAAATAAAAATTAAGTAAATTTACCATCTAAATTTCTACATGAAGAAGAAGAGATTGGATTTATACCCCGCTCTTCACTTGGAGTCTCAGAGCGGCTTACAAACTCCTTTTCCTTCCCCTCCCCACAACAGAAACCCCGTGAGGTAGGTGGGACTGAGAGAGCTCTGAGAGAAACTTCCCTTTCAAGGACAGCTCTGACAGAACTATGGCTTGCCCAAGGTCATCCAGCATCTGCAAGTGGAGGCGTGGGGAATCAAACACGATTCTCCCAGATTAGAGTCATCGCACTTAGCCACTACACCAAACTAGTGTAGAAGGTCAACATCACACATTTTAGATACTGCAAATATCAGAGATGCTTATTATGAAGCAGATTTTTTCAGTAGTCTGCATCAATTAGGATACAACCCTCTTGTTCAAAATAGATGCATAGATTAACTTCAAAACAGGGCCCAAGGAAACTGTTGTTTGCAGGAATTCCAGATAGGTAGCCATCTAAGTGTATTGTAGCAAAATCAATAGTCCTGTGGCATTTGAAAACTGGCTAGCCTGTTGAGGCAAGAGATCTTATGCCACAATAAATGTGTTAGTCTTGGAGATAACTTTAGAACGCCTTAGTTTTTCTCCAAGTAAAAAATTGTTAGCAACATCAAAGATCTGACTCATCATGAGAAAGGCACAATATTTATGAAACAGGTTCCATACATGATTCCCTTACATTTCTATAAATGTACACAATCCAGTGAATAAATAATAATAGGTTTATTATGCCTACAGCAAGTCAGAAGGCTGAGACAGAATAGTATGTGTTCGTCTTTCAAGCCATTTTCTTGGATTTCTTTATGGGCACCAAGCACTTAAGCACCAAGAACTTGACAGCAAGCCTGTTGAAATCAATTGGAAGGCACTCCTATTGATTTCAGTGGCATTTGGATTAAGCCATTTCCATTAGGTGCTTCAGGTTGATGATAAAGCAGGCTTGAAGACACCAGTGAAGTGCCCTTTTGATAGATAGCAAAATGAGTAGCTCCACATTACATTCAGTGACATCATTAGGACTTGCTAATTGAAAGGCTCCTGTCATTATCATTTCTTGAGCTCACACTTCAATACAAAGGGGTCACCCAGGATAACAATTGTATTGGGACACAGGATTATACGCCATCTCTGTTCAAAGAGGGAGACGTGCCTATGCCTTAAGTCAATGCACTCAGCAAGGAGAAGCACATCATATTTATCTTATTCTTAACACTAGTTTTTTTGGAGCATTGGGAGGAAGGTTGGAGAGGATGGTGGGGTTTAAGAGATGTTAAGAGATGAATGGGAGCTTGTAAGGCAACATAAAGTAGAGTCACTAGATATTCACAAAGACTATGGGACTTCTGGAGCAAGTACAGATTTATGTCATGTTTTAATATAGGAAGAACCCAAGTGTGGAACTTCTGAGCTCATCCTGGGGTCCAGCTTTGAATCTTCAGAGGTGTTTGTGTAGTATGGTATTTGTTTTCTTTTTCCATTTCATACTGAACAATAATTTCCCATCACACATTAAGGGCCATTTCATTAAAGAATACTAGTCAGGGTGTGCAACATGATAAATGAGTTCAACAATGCAAAAATATACATATTGCCATGCAACAGAGTTGTTTGATCTTTTCTTCCCCGTTAATTTTAGTAATAATTAAAAAGGACCATGAAACAAAAGTTTCATTGTGATGAACAAACTGTGTTTATGGGGTTTTTTAAATGAACGGCTTATTTTACTGATAGCTCAGTCTTTATCTTAATTTGTGTCCTGATTTTGCATCTTTAAAGTCAAGGGTTTGGTTACAAATTGCATTGAATGCAATCAAACATGATTATGTCTAGAGAGGGATCCAAATTGTTAGCAATCAAGTCAGTTCATGACAGCCATCCAAGATCCTTTAGATGGTGAACTTGTTTGGTTTGTGATCTGAGTTAACCTTACAGACTTTTCCATCCATCTGCCAATTAACAAGACACCTGGCTCTCTCACTAAAAAGATTGGTAACAGTTAGTGAAACTCTCCTTTGGCAGATTCACCTTTGTTTTTAACATTGAAGAAACCAGTTTTTGTAAAAGCCTGCATATGTATGTTTTCTAACCTGTAAAAATGTGTATACTGAAATGAAAACACTGCCCCCTTATTCTCACACACACACACACACACACTTTTCTCACTTGCAAAAGCAAGAATGAAAAGTATATATTGTTTAGATCATCAGAGTAGGAAAGGTAACATTATGTTGGTCTCTGAATGTAATGTGATTTACCCACATTTCTAAGAAGCAATAGTTTAATGTGGGGAAAAGCCACCGTTCAGTACTGAGTTCTGTAGATGTGATCTAATGATAGTAAGGACGTGGTATCACATAGGGCATAATATTTCTGGCGTAGGAAGGCACCTTCATCCATTCCTATTTTCATGGACTACATTACTTTAAAAATATTTATAGCTTGTGTTAAATTGCTCACAATCAGTATATTGGAAAGACTGCAAGCAAACATTGCTTTTTCCACTCTTCCCCATACTGAATTTCCAACAGGTTGATTCTGGTAAAAATTCTACATCATGTTTAAAGAACTAGGGTTCACTGCACAACAATAGCAAACAACTATTTATTACAAATATCCACTGTTAAAGTATTCATAAAACACACAGGTCTTATTTGTACGTATGTGTTACCCTTCTTAAAAAGTTACCAGCTTCTTTAATTTGCATATATCAGCATGTCAGATTTTATTATTATCAGTATATTCCCATTAAAAGGTAGGAGGAAATGTTGCTGGTGTGAGGATACTGGCAGTGGCAATGCATTTGTGACCTTTACAAAAACTAATATATTCTGCTAGAGCTGGACATTTTATGAATAGTTTTAGCAATTGGATGTTTATAGTAAGTAGTTGTTTGTTACTCTGACTCAATAATGGCTTCTGTCCCTGTTGCTACTTCCAGTCTTAAACTGTATTGTACACCTTTATGTAAGAAGCAATTTAGCAAGTGACAAAACAGCAGCTGTCGTTTTAAGTAGTATTTTTCATGAAATTGCTACTTAAAGCTACTGTTTTGTCACTTGCTAGAGGTATCAGACTGGCAAAGACTTTTAAATCTTGAAAGCATTTGTGAAATGGGAATCTGCCGCTTTTACATTTACTAAACATGGAAGTCTGGAGGCTCTGCAGCAGTCTTGGGTTAAATATTTCTTTAGCTTCATGAAAATTGAAATAACATATATTGCTGATTCAGTTTCCTGTGGCCTCAATTTCTCAACTTTTCCACTCTGGGATTTTTCTCAGATAGCAATTTTTTCTTTGTCTCTTGCTGCCCTGTAGAAGCAGAGGTGGATTTTGAACCTGCTTGCACTGAAATCAATGCAAGAGAACCTGGGGGCTTAAATGCCCATTACAGACAATCCAGGGATTTTCTCCATCGAGATGCAGGGCCCAATTCTTGGCCTTAGCTTCACCCATTCAAAACAATGGAAACACTGTCACTTGACTTCAAGCAGCTGCAATATTACACCTCTTGCATTATAGCATCTAAGCTTCAAGAAATACTATGAATAAATACTTTTATGGTGCCAATTGACCTTGTAGGGCTTTCAGAACATGCTAGAGTTGTCTCATGCTAGAATGTATTATGGGAAGTCACCATTATCAGTTGCCTTTGTATCAGTATTATCTACATTTATTGAAAATTAACTGTATCATTTTCTGAATTGGTTTGATTTATCAGCCTGTAGTTCAAATGAGAAGTTACCACTGAGAAACCTGTCATTATATAGAGACAAATTTGGTAACTGCCAGGAAAAAAAGTGTTTGAATCCCATGTGGATATAGTTTTACTGAGCTCTTACTTATGAAAGTATGGAATTTGTTGCCTTATTTCATGTCATTTGGAGCTGACTGTTATCACCATACACTTTGGAAGTAAGGAACACTGTGGGTGATATCCATAAAAAAGATGTATACTACTGAGGCTGTCATCTGATGCACATTAATTTGGAAGCAAGTTCCATTGAGTGCACTGGGATTTACTTCTGTGTAAACATGAATTGCATTGGCCTGCCTGTCCTGTTGAAACCAGTGGAATTTAAACACACATTTAATTGCTGAAATCTGATTGATTTCAAAGGGGCATTCCTACCCACCACTGAATTGTAGTCAAAGAAGATAGGAATAGACTTTTTATTTGACTGAATTCTATTGATAAGAATGTACATGAGGTTTGCTACAGTAAAATTTTTCAGACAGAATCAGGGCGAGCTCATATAATCCAAGTGATGTGGTCTGATTGGGTCAAATGGGCCGTGGACAGATGTGCCTTTAGAACTGACTCAGCTGCAAATGCCTGATGGATCTAAAGGGCATGATCAGACTGCAACATCTGCATACTCCATGGGGAACCCTCAGTGTGAAGGTGCAATTCCTTGTTTATGTGCATGGGAAACAAAAAAAAAAAACCCAAAAAAACCCACTCAGCAGAATGTGCCGTCTGATCAGGCAGTGATGGGCTGAGCCCACAGCTACAAAGGATGTGTGATTGTGCAACACCATGTCAATTTCAACCGGGGGAAATAGGTTTGCTTCACCTCCACACCAAATGGCACATCTGACCATTTTAATGCAGTGCCGTAAGTGTAAGTGTTTTTATCACTTGATGACTACCTCAATTGATTGTGGTCTTCAGATACATTATTTTCTCTGTAGTTTTCCAGATTTGACTTTCACTTAGCTCTCAAATCATCCTTTGAAGAAGTATGAATAATTGCTAATTTTGGTTAATTAGCCCTCTTATATTCTGTTAGAAAGCAGATATTGTTAAGATGTCTTTGACAATTTTTAACAGTAGACAATTCCATTTTAAACAGTAGACAATTCACAACCTCCATTGCATATGGATGCAGCTACAGTGCAGATGTCTACATAGTGTCGGGGATAGTGGCAGTCCTGGATTGTTTTATACCATATTATTAAATAGGAATAAGCTATCATAGGTTGGTTCATCCCTTAGAAGGATGGCCATGCCTGCAAGAACAGACACAACCTGGAGTTTACACATTTTCATGAATAGACATTGGCCCAGTATTAGGTACTGTTTGTCCTCTATTGAGCACTCATTTTTGATAAGCCTGCATTTACTTTTTTTAAAAAAATGCTGCTCCAGCCTTACAAGATGTTTGCAGCATCAAAGTCCCATGAAGTCTCATTATCGTGAACATCACAGCAGTAATCCTTGCTCGCTTTAAGTGGCACGGCTTGGCACTGAAATTTGTGTGTGTTTGCATGTGAATGTATGCAATGTCTTTAAATTTCTATCATGAATAGTGATGGGAGGAACCAGTATATTAATTTAACAAAAAATAATTTGCTTCAATGTGAACAATGATTTTTCAGACATGGAAGTAAAACTAGTGGGAAAACCGGCAACTTCTCTTAATGAAGAAATAAATAGCATCAGAATTTATTCTGAGATGAATTAAGGCAATTTAAGAAGTTGTAAACTGATAGAAATGTAGGCCTAAAGAGACTTGTTAAAATATTCCTGAGTTAAAAGAAGGAATGGGTGCTGTCATCAAATTCACAGTTTCATTTTTGTTCGTGTGCAATTCCATAGCTGTGTCTCTGAATGAAGAGTGAGTACCAATGCCAATTTTGTCCCAGGCAGATGATTGTTTTTACACTATACTGGGATATCTCTACAGATTCTGACATAACTTGCCAGTATACCATGGGTGGTTGGTTGTTGGTTTTTTAAAAATTAAAGTGAACAGACCTCAGTGATGGATTTAATTATACTGTTCTAAACCTAACTGCATCAACTGTATATAATAATTGTCTTTTATCAGATCATTGAAGTACTGCAGCTTCAAGAAAGCTGCTTTCCCTTTTACACATGCTCAGATAACGTGTGTGGGAAAGGCTAGAGGGCACCTGGGAACATAGGGTTGTCAGCCTCCGGGTGGGTACTGGAGATCTCCTACTATTACCACTGGCTTCTTTGGCAGATGGACTCTATGGCATTGTGCCCAGCTGAGGCCCATCCCATCCCCCACCCCCACCCTCAAAACCTTCAGGTATTTCCCCACTCTGAGCTGGCAACCCTATGGGAACTCCACAAATTCTGAAGTAGATATAGTGCAGAAATCAAATAATCCTGTAAATGTTTTCATTGCTAAAGATTCCTAAAGGTACTAACAAGTAAGGTGTATCAGAACCCTTCCTGATTGTGTTTGTTCTGTGAAGGGTGACCTCACTAAATGTCTCTGTTTTTTGTAACAGACAGACCTCACAAAAAGTCTGTAATTTAGCACATTGCCATACTACAGGATGATCTGAAGGGTCAAAGGCTGTAAAATATGTCAGGAGAAGATGCCTTTGCTTACATTCCTATGATTACATTTTTCAATCTGATCTGCATCCCTGTCATGCAGAAGTGTTTAGCTGTTCAGTTCCATTTAACAGAACTCAGTGAGTCCATGTCCTTCTTCAGCAATGGATTGCTGGATGGACTATTAAGTACCAATGAGATTCTGGGTGGGCACCCTCATTGTTACAGTGTATCTGTAGTTGGAGATACTGGGTGAGAAAACAGCAATAATTCAATCTGTGTTCACAAAGTTCCCCATACCTTTTTTTGTGAGGATAGAGAATGGACTCTCTTTAAAGGTAATTCAAGTTTCATTTAAGCAAACCCAGTTAAAGCCCCATTGTTTTCTTCCAACTTAACCTACCTTTTTGAATCCTAGGAGCAGACAATTTGCATAAAATCTCTTTTGTTGTGGGGGATGGGGCAGGGGGAGTTGGCCCTGTAAGGCAGTAGGCTTGTATATCCTGGGAAAGGACCAAGAGATTCTGATCTGAAATTCCTCATGCAGATCTCTTCAAACCAGAAGGATGTACAGTTCTTCAGAAATGGAAGTTAATTGTACAGTTGCTATTCTGGTAGGAAAGCCCAGCCACATTGCCTTTGGATGGAAATATCTCATCTTGCTGTTCCTTAGCATCTTGTTATTGTGTACCTCCGATTTGCTTGCTAGGGCTACTGTCTCAGCAGCAGTATGCTGCCTATTCCAAATAAAAAAGAGACATCTCTTAATCTTTCTTTGAGAAGTGCAGGCTTTGATCATTTGGTGATCAGTTGTAGTTCTGAAAGAAAGGGCTGCTAAAGAGCAATTTAACGTAAAATTTCTGTCTCACTGTTTGTTCAGCTAGACTTTTCTGTGTGGGCAACAGGAGGAAAGATTTGTGTAAAAAAAAAAAAAAGTTATATTTGCATAGTGACCTGCTATCAAATACTCAGTTAAAGCTGTGCCACAGTAAAAATAATCTTTTTCTCACTGAAAGATTAAAAGAATAATGTCTCTCACGGTGAACTATTTTTACATCTTATCCTATATGAATAAGCTCATTGGACAGCCTGTGTCAGATCAGGTTTGTTTTTCTGCAGAAATTTATTCTAGATATATTCTGTACAAGTGTGTTTTTTTTCTTCCACATTCTAAAGGCTGAATCGCTGATAAGAGATAAAATGGTCTCAAGCCTGCTGCTGCGTATTAAGTCCATTACTGCTCTCTAAAGCAATGTTATGTTTGGGTGCTGTTCCAGGTGTTTCCCATACCAAAGCAGCCTTTGTTACATCTTCAAGCAGCTTTTTGTATTTAAAAACAAAACAAAGCATGTCACAAATAATGGGTTTCCCCCCCTATTTTTCAAGCAAGATTCGATTCTGCAAGTCCATAGCAAAAACATTACTGCACTTCTTCCTTTTACAGTTTAACATTCACTACATATAATTGGGGGGGGGGGGTTGCACTTGTAGATTAGTTTGCTGTGATGCTCTCATTGCAATTAGCATTTTTATTTGAACAAGAGAGAGCACACACATTGTCACAGTCCTCCTCTGAGTTTATAGTCACCAGGTCTATCTGATTGTAGATGTTCCTAATGATGTAAAAGACAATTTGGTGTTCTGGTGGCCTGTTATCAGTGTCCAAGATTAAATGCAGTGGCAGCCAAATAACATTAATAGGCCATATGTGTTTAGGGTTCTTTGCAGTTATTTTACAGTCACCCAAGTACCAGTACCAATGCATGGACATATTCTCACTCAGAACAGTCAGTTGTGCTTTAATCTTATCCTATATGAATAATGTTCATTCAGACAGGCAATAAAATTAGGGTTTGGGGGGGGGGGTAAAAACCTGCCATATTTCATTTATTCCATCCATGGGATGCATGTATTTCTCCTTCTTCTGCAGCTCGACTACAGTCATGCAGTGGTATATGGAGGAGCAGTTTTAGAACAGGGCATGCTGCAACCATGCTAAGTCTTCAGAATGTTTGTATTATTGCCAGTTCCACATATCTCCTGGAAAGACTTATGGAACTGGCAGTAAGACAAACAGCTCTCCCTTCCCCAGCCATTTCAGCTGGCAAAAGCATGCAGTGTGGAAGGGAGGGAATGATGAAACTCCTCCTGCCACTTAGTGCACTCCAGAGCCTATTTGCATGACAAACACACATTATTTTTAAGGTGAGTGCCAGATCACACTTTAAACTTGAGGTGGGTTGGGGTTTCTCCCAACCCAGCTCATGTTTAATGTGTCATCTAACCAGACTCCTATACAGCATAATCCAGCTCTTCTCATGAGCAGAGTTGTGTGTTCCTACCATCTAATACTAAGAAGTATTGTCTCTGGACTTAGGAGTTCTGCTTTGGATTGACCTTTGTAAAGCCTGAAGTGGAAGCCTGTTTCCAATATTCCTGGATCTCATTGATTTGTAGGGCTCAGAGACCAGCCCTGAAGCATGATTACACAGAAGTGGGACTTGCTTCCAGACAAGTTTGCTTAAGATTGTAGTACGCGAGTCACTTTCTTGATCATAGCTATAGATTGTTTTAATACCTTTCTTTGCCTGGATACCTGTGCTTGATAAATCAGAGAAGTGCTTCTGTTGGTCCTCTAAAGTGCTGTGCATACAGAGCACTAAGAGCAGGATACATTCTCTGCTGGTATAAGCAATGACACAAACTGTCAAATTCTGATTCTTCTATAACCATGGCAGGGGGGAAAAAACATGCAGCCCATATGCCATAGCACTTGTCCATCTGTGATAGTAAAACATTTTGTCTGACTTGTTAACCACCAAGGCCTTCATAATGTAAACAGGAGAAAACAAAGTTCCACATTGTGAATCACTTTTTTTGCATAAAGATATTCACATTTTGTTTGGCCTTTTTAAAAGAATTTATGTATGTGTGTGATTGTGTGAGAAAAAAATAAAGCTTTTTTAAAAAAAAAAATCAAGTAACATCAATCCTTGCACACTCTATGCAAAATTTTGTAAGCATTGCAATAATGCTATAAAGTACACAAGGAACTATTTTAACTTTATTACACTTTCTGTAAAAAAAAAGATTTGTATTTAAAATTATTTCAACTGCAATCTTGTAAAATATATTAATAAAAATAATGATTGTTAAGAAGACAAGTCTGCTTTCATTATTTTGCTCATGTTTTATGAATCAGAACATGATGCTAAACAAACATTATATTAACCTTTTAAATTTTGTAGTAATTAACCATTTAAATTATGTAGTATTTGCTGTATATTCATCCTGAACTGAACAACTGCCAAATGGATACCTTGCACTCTGAAGTCACCATTGATTTTAGTGCTGGCATATATAAAGGAATGCCATGGTTGTTGTTGTTGTTCAGTCGCACAGTCGAGTCCGACTCTTCGCGACCCCATGGACCCCATGGACCAGATCACGCCAGGCCTTCCTGTCTTCTGCCTTCCTCTGAAGTTTGCTCAATTTCATGTTCGTTGCATCTATGACACTGTCTAACCATCTCATCCTTTGCCGTCCCCGTCTTCTTTGACCTTCAGTCTTTTCCAGCATCAGGGTCTTCTCCAGTGAGTGCTCCCTTCTCATTTGGTGGCCAAAGTATTTGAGCTTCAGTTTCATTATCTGGCCTTCCAGGGAACAGTCAGGGTTGATTTCTTTTAGGATTGACTGATTTGATCTTCTTGCAGTCCAAGGGACTCTCAAGAGTCTTCTCCAGCACCATAGTTCAAAAGAATCTAAAGCTGGCATATATAAAGCAAATGCCATGGTGCCTTGGCTCCCACCACTGAAAGGAATCAATCCAATCCATTAGGGAATCTGTATATTAATTAGAGTTCCTTCACTTGGGTCTTACTTATAGATAAAGAAAACAATAAGTAGCAATGGAAGGCAATAAAATCAGATACCTCTAAGAGATACAAGCAATCAAACCTACAGATTTTCCTTTCTAGCTCCAATTGTTAGGGGCTTAACTGAAAGACCCATGTGTATTAACAATGCTGCCATTAGCAGGGGTATAACACTGGTGACTGGCTTTTTCTGCATACCCTTCCAGAAGAGCAATTTTAAAAAATAATAACTAGCCTAGAATTACAGGAATTAAGAGCGCAAGTGCAATTGCCCCAATGGGAAAGAGCTTGGTTGCACAAGTAATTATCATCACTGTAGTTATTGGGCGCGATCACACACACAATTAGCCACACCGTAGGCACGAATGCCAGGCAGAATTAAAGGGGACGATCAGACACGAACATCTGGTAAGCACCTCACACCTGTCGGCAACCCGCTTTGCTCCACTGCAAAAGCGGAGTAAAAAGACACCAGGGAAAGTCCAGTAGCAAACGGGTTGCTACGGGCCATGGATGGACTTTCCCCTGTGTGATCGCTCCAGCTTGCTCTCATGGTGTCAGGATGGTCTGATCAGGCCATCCCGACTCTGTGTCATTGTTTTCCCCCTCTTCTCAATATGCACATCATCGCACACTCCATAGGGAACCCTCGGTGCTGAGATGCGATTCATCGATTCCCCGTTTAAGCGCATCCGGAACAAATGGAAAAAAAACACAAACCCCGACTCACCCGTGGTTGCGTCTGATCATGCAGTGGTGGCCTGCCTCCGCAGCTTCAAAGGACTGTGTGATCGTGCAACTGCGGGTCAAATTCCTCCCCTGCGTTATCTCACATGTGTGCCCGCCACCAATATTTTCCCTTACCACCACTGTACCTGTAGGGTGTCAAACTAATAGTTGGAAAGGGGTTTTCATGTTTTATTTAACTGTATGTCATAAAAATATCAGGAACTCTGGCATTTCCAGTCTTGGTTGCATTGTGACTGGTGTTACATCTTCTCTACTTCTGTCCCCACAAAGCTATTAGGGCTGCAAGCATACGTTTTGGATCAAAAGGTGGAAATCAAGATGGCATGTAAGTATCTTTGGTCAAAATAAGGCAGCCAATGCATCTCTGCTGATAACAACTGTGGTGCTTGGTTACCTAAGTACTCGTTATAAGAATTAACACCAGTGATTTGTCACCATGTTATACATGCAGATTTAAAATGGCCTTGTTTGTGAGGTGTGAATATATTTCTGCCCAGCTAGGTTTTTTTAGCGCTCTAATTACCACTGTGTGAGAGCAAACATGATCTTGATGAACTCACATTGCTCATAGCAGAAAGTAAATATCAAATATAAGATTGTGCATAGCAATGGATAAAAAACAAACTTAGAATTCCATAAACTACAGGCATTGTGAACATTAAATTTATAAAACTTCGTGTTGCTTCTATGTACAGTTAGAGCTTATTCAAACATTCAATTTTACCAGACCTACTTATGGCGTGCACCCACTGTACCATTCAACAGTCAGCAGTGAACAGTTGTAAAATTTCTACAGAGTTTGAAGTTGTGGGACAAAATTCTTTTTTTGTGAAAAGCACATCTTTGGGAGGAAATAGAAATATAAATAACTAGGAATAAAGCCCGTTGTGGAAATAAAAACAATGAGCTCTAGAAAGAGGCTCTGGGAGAATTCCCCAGCTTTGCACACTCAGTGACAATTTGCTGTGGCAACCTCAGCAGGGTATAATGACACAGAGTCCACCATTTTCTCCAGAGGAACTGATCTCTGCCATCAGAAGAGCAGTTGTAATTTTGAGTGATCTCCAGACCTCACCTGGAGATTTGCAACAGTGGTTCTCTGGGAGGGAATGGCTGGTTTGGAGGGTAGAGTCTATGGCACTGTACCTGTCTGAGGTCCCACCCCTCCTCAAACCTCACCCTCTCCAGGCTCCACTCCTCAAATCCAGGAATTTTCGAACCTGGAGTTGGCAACCCTATCTCCCTCCCAGCCAACCGTCAACCTACCATTATCTGTCTCCTGGCTTCAGCTTTCCATCTCTTCCTCCCCTCCCTCTTAGAGAGCAGTTGTAATTCTGAGTGATCTCCAGCCCCCCACCTGGAGATTGGCAACAATGGTTCCCCATCAGGGAATGGCTGGTTTGGAGGGTGGAGTCTATGGCATTTTACCTGTCTGAGGTCCCACCCCTCCTCAAGCCTCACCCTCTCCAGGCTCCATTCCTCAAATCTCCAGGAATTTCCCACCTGGAGTTGGCAGCCCTTTCAGGACTGGCCCCAATGAGTTTTCTCCCAAAGGCCAACATAGGTGTGGAAAGGGCCTTTTACTCACAGAACCAAGGTTGGTTGCCTAGCAAAAGGCACTGAGAAGAAAGTACAGTTGCCAGCTCTGATTAGGGAAATACCTGGAGATTTGGGGAGTGGATCCTGTGGAGGGCAGCATTTGGGGGGGCAATGGAAGAACACAGCAGGGTATAATGCCATAGGGTCTACCCTCCAAAGCAGTCATTTTCTCCAGGGAAACTGATCTCTGTCATCTGGAGATCAATTGTAACAGCGGGAGATCTCCAGGTCCCACCTGGAGATTGGCAACCATAGGGGGTCAGCCAAAAGCAGGGGGTTGAAGAGAATGGTTTGATGGTTGCTGGCCCACCTCATTAGCCAGCCAGCCATAGTGGAGCCAAGCAGGAGAGAGAGCCATTTTCAGTTTATTCTGTCAGGAAAGTAGCCAAGCTGGCAGTGGGTGGGGGAGGGGGTTATGCTGAAAGTCCTTTGTCTTTTTACTGACAGAAGCAAGCTTGGTTGCCTACCAACAGCCACTGAGGGAAATGTTAGCCCCACAGAGGAGCCAAGAAGTGTCTTCTTCCTCAATAGAGAGAGCTGTCTGCCAGTAAATCTGACAGGAAACAGGGGATGAAGTGAAAATGGGCGGGGAAGAGGAGCAGACCCAGTACCTGGCCAATGGCACACGAGTACTCTTGAGTGGCAGCTGACAGCCCAATGGCTGATGGAACCACACTGCACAGCCAATGGAAGAGCTGGAAATGGCCAGTATGCTAAGAGAATCTCTGCTTATATAAACCTCTGCCCGGGGGAGCATCCATCCCCTTCACCAGCTCCATCCAGACTGAGGCCAAGATGCTGGCCACCGGCTCCGTGGACAGGATTGAGACAATGCAGCAAGGTAATGCAGCCAGGGGATTGGCAGACGTTCCGAGTGCCAGCTGAGGGAGCCAAAAGCTGTGGGAGTGTGTGGAACATTCACCCCAAAACAGGATTATATATAAGGAGAGATACTTATTGAATCTGAAATATATGATACTTTCTTTTCAACAGTAAACTTCTTTTACTACAACAGCAACAAAAGCTGCACTATTTAGAACAGTGGATAAAACAGTATTTTGACATGTATGTAAAATGATAAGTATATATGGCTTTGTTTTCTACAAATAAAAATGTGAATACACCCCAAAAGTAGAGAGATAGAAAAAGAGAGAAATGCACATTGCCACACCCTACACAACCTCGTCTCAAATGACTTAATTTTTGCCATCTGGGAGGCAGGAAAAAAATAAAAGTTGAAAATAGAAACTACAAATTCTGTAGTAAAGAATTCAGGTGGGTAGCTGTGTTGCTCTGAAGCAATAGGAAAAAAGTGTGAATCCAGTGGCACCTTTAAGACCAACAAAGTTTATTTCTGGGTATAAGCTTTAGTATGCATGCACACTTCTTCAGATACATTGAAACAGACTTCCTCAAGCCGTACGGGGGGGGGGGGGTTAGTTGCCAGAAAGAGCTAGTTAGAGTCAAGATGCATAAGTAACTGAACAAAAGTATAACTAAGATTGAATTAAAGCAATTGGTAAGACCTGTGATTAGCACCAAATTAGCATACAAATATGAGAGTTAACAAACAGATGTGAGCACTAAGTCCAGTGGCACCTTTGAGACCAAAAAAGTTTAATTTTGAGTATAAGTGAGATCTGAGCAATTTAGCATGTATAGATGCACACTGCTTCAGATAGATTAAAACAGACTTCCTCAAGAATTACATAGAGGTAGAGAGAGGGTGGGGGGAGAGAGATGGTGTTATCTAATGCTATTGATTGCCTTACATACAAATCTTCATACTACCCATTTTGACTTACTATAAGCTTGTCTTAAAGTGAAATCCTATGCCCAATCTAAGCCTACTGAAATTAGCATGCTAAAACTGTGCATAGGACTCTACTGCAAAAAAAAAAGCGTTTAACGCAGCTCCAAAGAGAAAAGACTTCAGTTCTTTTTTTCAGTTCTTCCCAAAATTTGCAGTTTTTATTTTGAGCACAATAAAGGTTTGGTTTTGTGGAGAGCATAACAATTTGCAGCTAAAAAGACAAGTAACTGCTTCAGATCTCACATTTTGAACAAGTACACATTATGTGATGGTGCATCATCTGGCAGAAATGAAGTACCATGTGATGTAACATGCAGAGTGGCACCCATTGTGATCTAGTAAGACCACTTACACTTGGACCTAGGGCATAGTTGGAAACTCTGCCCTTTGAGCAGGGATCTCCCGCAGGCCAAATTCTCCATCTGTAAAATAAATATTTATTAGTTGTTCCATAACTGGCCATATATGGTGATATTTCATTTATATTAGTGTGGGGAGGGGAGTTGAAATTTCTATAAGTAATCCAGGTCTTGCAGTTAGTCTGCCTCATGCGGAACAACTAGAATAGAAAAAAGCAGAGTTTGTGAGCTGATAGATGTATAGCTACATAAAATGTGTGCTGTTCTTTGATTCTTTGCTTTCCTTCCTTCCTTCCTTCCTTCCTTTCTCTCTCTCTCTCTCTCTCTCTCTCTCTCTCTCTCTCTCTCTCTCTCTCTCTCTCTCTCCACACACACACACACACACATTACTGGGGCCACATGATGTTGATAGACAGAAGTATCAACAACCTGTCTCCAGAAATGACAGGTTTTGATGCTGATGCTGCTATTTTGTCAGCAGTTGCAGCATATTTCTCTACACCTACTGAAACATTTCCCCCCCTCCCCCTGTATGGCCTTTGTTTTCAGTCTTGCAAGAAAACACACCAGTGTAGTTGGAAAACACCAACTGCTTTGCTAAGCTGGAATGTGTTGGCACCATCTGCTCTTCTTCATTAGGTTTAGATGTTGGGGGAGGGAATCATAAAATGCCTTAGATATTTGATTTAATATAAATTTACACAGTGACTTCTTGTGGCAAAAGCTGGACCTTTTTCAATTGGCTCAGTCCTAAGCATCGACTTCCAAATACTGACTTTTCCAGGCATCCAAATGCTTGATGGGTAACCTGTGCACCAAGATAAAGTACCACTCAGCCACAAACTAATGTGAACTACCAAGAGTGATGGCAGAGCATGGGTGGCTTCCATCAGCTCTAAACAGTTACTGCTTCCACACTAAGGACATCCTACATTTCAGCCACCCAACTGGTACAGATTCCACATGATAACATCCTCTATGCACAGACCATTAGTAGGCTGTTCCTTTCACAGACAAATTCTGCTTTATTGTAAACCAGAAAAAAGCTGGTATTTCCTGGGCAGGACACTATCAGCACCATCAGTTTCTTATTCTTTAAGGGTAAACATACTGTTCAGGACTTCAGTGAAGAGATAAGTCAATTACCCTTTTTATTTGTTGACTAGCCTGATACCTGTGCTTCACTACAGTATTTAACTTCCATAAATCCAGTTATAATACTGATGATGTAAAGTTTGAAATGTAACATTTGTTGTAGGAGTTCTAATGGAGAAGATTGTAGTGTAAAAAATGAAGTGAGACATACCTACTTTTTTTTCTCTACTGAAAGACCTCTCTGTAGACTGCTGGGGCAGGCACCCTGCAACCGCTGCTGCACCTGACAGACAACTGCCTGTTAGGTGTAGGAGGTGGGGAGAGTGTGTTGGAAGCCATCAGAGAGGCTGGGCCAGCATCACCGCTAAGGTGATCCTGCTGGGGCAGCATCCCTGATGGATTAAAGTACCCTGGCCTTGCTCCTACACCTGACAGACACCCGCCTGTCTGGTGTTGGGGGGGATCATGTTTAAAGGCATCAGGGGGCTGGGCCAGCAGCAGGGCTAAGGCAATCCTGCTGAGCAAACCTCCCCGGCAGCTATAAGTATTCTACCTCCTCTACTACACCTGACAGACAGCTGCCTGTCCAGTGTGGGAGGGGGAGGAGTATTAGAAGCTACTGTGGAGGCGGGGCTGGCAGGATCACTAAGGTGTTACTGCTGGGGCGGGCTCCCTCATGGCTTTAAGCACCCTGCAACTGCTGCTGCACCTGACAGACAACTGCCTCTCAGGTGTAGGATGGGGGAGCATGTTTGAAGCCATAAAGCTCATAACCTGAAAGCTTATACTAGAAAAAATCTTGTTGGTCTGTCTAAGGCATTACTGGAGTCAAAACTAGGATGAAAGGGCACAGTCCATTTTACTACCAAATTCTAGTGCAAGTGTAGTTCAGGCCATTACTATGACACTGACGAAAATCAGATGTTATATGACAGAGATGATGGGCATGAGCACAGTTTACTGCTGCACTCATAGTCTGCCATCGCTTCCCCTTCCTCCTCTTATATGTACAGCAATTGAAAGCTTCTGGATATGGAAAGCCTTTAAACAAGCTGCAATTGGCCATGATGTCCCGGGCCAGTTAGGATTTGCTTCTTTTACGTAAACTAAACCTAAGTTTAGTCTCTAGTTTGTTCAAGTACCTGCAATTGGCTATCCAATTGGCCACAGCAACCCCTCCGGGTCAACCGTGCTGGTTCTAAGAACAGGTTGCAAAGCACAAGTACAAATTACTCAAGGAAATCTAAAACCTCCTTAAGCATAAGGTAGTCTGCCACCAGGCCCTTTAGTGGTTCCCAACAGCTCTGGAATAAAAAAACAAACTTCCAGATTGGCTATGGAACTTAATACACAAGGTCAGTCCTGCAGGGTAGTCCACAGACTGAGCTAAAAGACAAAAATATTTAGTAGCAGTAGTTCACGGTCCAAGGCAATAGATTTAGGCTTTGAGGTGCAAGAAGTACAAATACCACGACAGAGTAAAAATATAATTTGTTTATTAATGTGCAAACTTACTATAAAACACAGACTTTAACAGTGAAGGAAAGCAAAAGGTCTCTGCTTCACCAGCATAACTAATACTTACAAAGGCAGTTACAAAGGTATTATTCCAAGGTTCAAGGAGTTACAGTAGTCCAAGAAAACAAGATGTTTCAAGCATAGCCCATCCGGGCAGAATCAAGACATGATGCCAGGTTGTAGGTTGCTCTGGGGACTATTGGCCAGGCTAGGCTTCATAATCCCAAGGCAACACCATAGCACAGACTGAAGCCTTACTTTATAGAAGAAAAGGGGTCTCTGACCAGTCTAGGCCTTTGACCAGTCACAGACCAACAAAATGATGTAATCTTCTTCTTGTTACTAAGGCAATGATATCCCATAATACTTCTAAGTGAGGGAATCGAAACCTATACTGCAGTTTCTGGCAGGGTGGGTTGGAAATGAGTTCCCTGCAGTTCTTAATTGCCTAGCCAATGGCTGGGTCCAGGCTTGCCTGCCCCTTGAGACAGTATGCTTCCAGAGAGAGAGAGAGAGAGAGAGAGAGTCCTCCACATGGCCCTTAGACTGTTCAGAGGTAGAAGGCAGACTGTACACACACACATACACACACACTTCTGTAGCCCCTGGTTCTTTATCATGAACTTCAAGATAAGATACAAAATCAGAGTCACCGTGGAGTAATTGTCAGAGTGTTGGACTAGATTCTGGGAGCTCCAGGTTTGAATCTCCACTGTGCAATGGAAGATTGCTGTGCAAGTCATTCCCTCTCAGTGTAACCTACTTCACAGGGTTATTGTAAGGATAAAATGGGAGAGAGGGAAATGGTGCAAGCCACTTTGGGTCAGAGTATAAATGCAATAAATAACTACAAAAATCATGTGGAATTAAATGGAAATTGGCCCCCCAGACCAGTCTAGAGAATCACATAGACGCTTGCTTCAGAGGGTAGCTGTGTAGGTCTGCAGTAGAAGAGCTAGATTTGTGTCCTGTAGCACCTTAGAGACCAATAAGATCTTCAGGGTATACGCTTTTGAGAGGCAAAGCTCCCTTCATCAGATACAGGTCAGAATGGAGATCTCAGAATCCTGATATCCCAGTCATAAGTGGGAGGGGCATTGCAAAGGAGGAACTCAGGATGCGGAGGTACAATGTAATCAGCTTGATTAGAGCACATAATAAATGCCTAGGGGCAGAAGATTAACATCTGTAGTGAGAAAGAATCCTATGTCCCTATTCATCCCCGGGACATTGATTGTTCTGAATTGGATGCTGTGGCTGGATGGTTGTGGCCGAGCTGGTTGAAGTTAAATCCATCAAAGACAGAGGTCCTGTACATGGGTTGGGGGGGGGGGTATGGGTATCAGACTCCCCATGCTGGAAGCAGTGCCTTTGGTGCCAACCCAGACAGTGAGGAGCCTGGGAGTGACACTGGATGCCTCTCTTTCCATGGAGGTCCAGGTTACTGCAGTTGCCAGATCTGCATTTTTCCACCTTAAGCAGATTAGGTTGCCGAGACCCTGTCTTTCCCCCCAGGAATTAGCTACAGTGATCCATGCTATGGTCACTTCCAGGCTTGATTATTGCAGTTCACTCTGTGTAGGCTTACCCTTGATTACAGCTGGTGCAAAATGCGGCAGCATGCCTGCTGACATCGACACCTATGCAGGCTCAAATTCGGCAGGTGCTCCACCAACTGCATTGGTAGCCAGTTGAGTTCTGGATTCACTTCAAGGTGTTGGTAATAACCTTTAAAGCCTTACACAGCCTGGGATCAACATATTTGAGGGACCACCTCTTCCCATATATGCCCTGAAGAGTGTTACGCTCTACGGACCAACATCTCCTGGTTGTCCCTGGCCCAAAGGTTGTCCGTTTTGCCTCAACCAGGGCCAGGGCTTTTCCTACCCTGCCTGGTGGAACATGCTCCCTGTCAAGATCAGAGCCCCGTGGGATCTTCTTCAATTCCGCAGGGCCTGCAAGACAGAGCTCTTCCGTCAGGCTTTTGGCTGAGGCAGCGGGCATCTGTGTATGGCCTCCCTGTGGTCATTGTCACCCACCCACCTACCAACCCAAACAATATGCTAGGGAACCTCTCACAGCCAGTTGACTCTGTTTCAACTGTGACCCTTGCTTTTAATATCTATTAATGTTTTAAATTTTAAACTGTATTTATTGTATTATTGACATGAAGTTACCCACCTGAGCCTGCTTGCAGGATGGGCGGCCTATAAACACAAATAACGAATAATAAATAAATAATTTGTGAATATGACGAAACAAAAACAAGTGGAATTACAAAATTTGGTACAATGTGAAGTGGTAAAGAAGACGAAATACTTAGGCATTGAGTTAACTGCAAAGAATATAGACTTATATAAGAACAATTATGAAAAACTATGGGCTAAGTTAACCCAAGACTTTAAGAAATGGGACAAAATGAACTTGTCACTGATGGGAAGAATTTCAGTTATAAAAATGAATGTCCTACCACGTTTGATGTTCCTGTTCCAAACAATACCAATACTTAGTAAGACAGATTTGCTGCAAAGGTGGCAACAAGAACTATCAAAGTTTGTTTGGGCAGGCAAGAAACCGAGAATTAAGATGAAAATACTTTGTGATGCCAAGGACAGAGGTGGACTACAGCTACCAAATCTCAGATTATATTATGAAGCGGTTTGTATGACCTGGTTGAAGCAATGGGTGAAATTAGAAAATGATAAGCTATTGGGGTTAGAAGGTCATGATTGTAGATTTGGTTGGCATGCATATTTATGGTATGACAAAACAAAAATGGATAGCTTTTTTAAGCATCATGTGGTAAGAAAAGCATTATTTGTGGTATGGATGAGATATAAAAAATATTTTGGTGATGTAAGGCCACTTTGGATTGTACCAGTGGAAGTGTTAACATCTTACTCAAGACGTAGAGACAAAGATTGGTTGCTGTATAAAGACATAATAAAAAAAGAGGGAACAGAATGGGTAATGAAAAAGCAGAATGAAATTGAATATGAATATGAATGGTTGAAATACATGCAGATCTCTGACCTTTTTAGGTCAGACAAAAGAAATTATGGTTTTAGAGAGGAAAAAAATGAAATGGAAAAGGTATGGGAGAGTGGAGGGGGAAAAGATATCTCTAAAATGTATAAAGTGTTGTTAAAATGGTATACAGAAGATGAGACTGTGAAAGAGCAAATGTTAAAATGGGCAATAAATATGAACAAGGAAATTGACATAGAAACCTGGGAATATTTGTGGAAAAATGCTATTAAGATATCACCCTGTACCAATGTTAGAGAGAATTGTTACAAAATGATGTATAGGTGGTATATGACCCCAAAGAAAATTGCAAATATGAACCAGAATATGTCAAATAAATGTTGGAAATGTAAAAAACATGAGGGCTCATTTTACCATATGTGGTGGACTTGTGAAAAAGCTACACTCTTTTGGACAAAAGTCCACAAAGAAATGCAAAAAATACTTAAGTGCTCTTTCAAGAAAGCGCCTGAAATTCTGCTTTTGGGACTAAAAATGGAAGAAGTTAACTCGACTAAAAGGACTTTATTCTGGTACCTTATTACAACAGCGAGGATGATTTATGCACAATTTTGGAAGACTGAGAAAGTACCAGAAATCGAAGACTGGATACAAAAAGTTCTGTTCATGGCAGAAATGGATAAAATTACAAAGAAGTTGAATAATCAAGAAGACAACGTGTTTTTTCAAGAATGGAATGACTTTAAAATATATCTGGAAAAGAACTGGGATGTAAAACAAAACTTAATATGTTTAGATCAATATTAAGTCAAATGATGTTATCTTGAGGTTGGATGATAACAAATGATGTGTTAATGATATAATGAAATTTGTAAGAAGGGGGAGAAGCATTGCGGGAAGCCACTGGAGGGAGGGGAGGGAGGGAATGAGGTAAACAATGGACTGAATGATTTAATCTTATATGTTATGTTCCTAAGAAAATAAAAATTTGTTTACCAAAAAAAATAATAATTTGTGAATAAACGCAACTTCACCCGTTTCGCACTGTAATCTCCCCTTGAAGATTCTCTCTTCAAAGATGGCCACTCTTGGATCAGCAACTGAATGTCCGGGAAGATTAAAATATCCTCCCACTGGTTTTTGAGTGGTGTGATTTTTGATGTCAGATTTATGCCCATTTATTCTTTTGCATTGGAACTCACTTGTTTGTCCAATGTAGAGAGTGGAAGGTCACTCTTGATGGCAGGTATAACATTGGAAGTTGAACAAGTGAGTGAACCTGAGATGGGATGGCTGGTATTGTTAGGTCCAGTGACTGTGTTGTCAGAGTGAATATGGGGACAGAGTTGTCATCTTGGTTTGTTGCAGGCCCTAGTCCCAGTGCCTGTCTTTCACAGGACCAACACCCCTACTATTAGGTATATTTGTAAAATTAGACGGCAAATTCCTTTTATCTGTCAGTGACAAACCGTGTCTTGATTCAACTGTAGCATTTGAGGGAGGTTCTTATCCTGCCAGAGCAATCTCATTTCCTTCTTTGATCAGGTGTCGAGCTTACTGGATCAAGGAAATGCTATTGATGTTGTTTACCCGGATTTCAGTAAAGATCTCAAGGTCAGGGTGGACTGTAAGTTAAATATGAGCAGCCAGTGTGATGCAGTGACAAAAAAGGCTAATGTGATCTTGGGGTGAATCAACAAAGGCATAACATTCAAATCGCAAGATGTATAGTGCACTTCATTTGTCAGGCCGCACCTGGAGTATTGTGTGCAGTTCTGGAGGCCTCACTTCAAAGAGGATGTGGACAGAATGGAGCGCGTGCAGAGGAGAGTGATGAGGATGATCGGGGGCCTGGAGACCAAGCCCTATGAGGAAAGGCTGAGAGACTTGGGAATGTATAGTCTGGAGAAGAGGAGGTTGAGGGGGGACATGATTGCTCTCTTAAATTATTTGAAGGGCTGTTACATAGAGGAGGACAGGGAGCTGTTCCTTTTGGCAGCAGAGGATAAGACTCACAATAATGGGTTTAAATTAAGGATGGGAAGGTACCGGCTGGATATTAAGAAAAACCTTTTACAGTAAGACTTGTGCAGCAGTGGAATCCGCTACCTATGGAAGTGGTGAGCTCCCCCTCACTGGCAGTCTTTAAGGGCAGTGGCTGGACAAACACTTGTCAGGAATGATGCTCTAGGCTGATCCTGCATTGAGGAGGAGGTTGGATTAGATGGCCCGTGTGGCCCCTTCCAACTCTGTGATTCTATCATTCTATTATTATTTTTAAACCACCATTACATGCTTTTGCAAATAGAAATTTTAAAAATGCAACAAGCTCCAGTAAACAAATTAATCAAGGAAAATGTGCAAAATGCTACAGAAGGCAGACAGCAACACAGACAAGATGCACAATGACTGGAAAGAGAGATACTGCTCATTATATCCATGTGATGGCCAATTATAATCTCACCAGAACCAATGGTATGTATGTAGGAAACTCAAGGCATCAAACTTCTAGCTGAAATAGAATTCAGGGGCTTTCCAGGTCAGAGGATTTCATCAAAAGAGACTTATGTTTTTTGGCAGTTTCATTAATGCCAGACAAGCACACTGGAGAATTATATTCATGTACAACTTGTATCTGGGCGAAAATGTAAAACAATTCTAAGACAGGAAGAGAACTTGTGAGGCACATTACTCTCTACCATGAGAGGGCGATTTTTAATATAGGACATGGCAGCCCATTTTCAGCTATGATTAATGAGCTTCTCAGGAGCTGGCTATTCCCTCAGAAATGAAGACCTTCATGACATCTAGCCAGTGTCTTAATTTGGTCTGTGGCCACTTCCTGTTGGTTAAAAGCACAGGCTATTTCCAGTGACAGTGACAGCTTTTGGATTGTGACTGATTCTTCTGCAAATCCTTTACTATGAAAGTGACCACTTTCACTAGAGAACTCTGGCTATCCTCAGAATTGTGTAAACGTGTTCTTCCTTGTTTTTCCTAAAATGATTTGTCCATGTGAACCAGATTTTTGACTACATTGGAGAAGAGAATGATGTAAACTGCTTTGGGTCTTCACTGGGGAAAGAGGCAGGGGTATAAATAAACAAAGTAAATAAACAAGTACATGAGAACAGTAGCTAACTCCTTTGGGAATGTGGTCTTGAAATCTACAACATGGAAATACATTCACAGCAGAACACGTTTACATAGTATTATGCAAAGCAAAAGAAATATTTTGGGATTCTTGAGTTTCACCTTGGGATACAGACATGTGATGGGGAATTCTCGATGCTGCATTCAACCTAAGCACACCCTGATTAGAGGTATGGAATGGCAGTGTTTCAAACACTGGCCTCACCAGAGAACAGCTGCTTTCTTGGGCCCTAGAAATTCATCTGTTCTTCAACCAGTTTCAGTATATGGCATGTTCATGGTAATGTGGACTAATGAGCTATTACACACTTTAACCACAATTGTATGTTCATTGTAGTAACAGAGTGCTAGAGGGATAGCTCTTGTGCATGTTGGTGGAGTCAAACATGCTACCAAACTACTCTTGCGATGGTATGGGAATAGAGAGATAATGATTCCAGGTTTGTTTTTTGTTTTTGTTTTTAATGTAAGACTTCTTGGCATTGTGTATGGGATACTCAGGTGTACTTTTACATTTTTGAACAACATACTAGAAGAGTATAAACAAATATTTTCTTTTACCGATAGAAGAGATCTGAAAATATGTCCTTCTCAAAGGTCAGAGACTATAGAGGCATTTCTCTTTCTGTTTGGCGCTGTTTGCAGTTCTTTGAAATGACTGCAAAAGCCCTTCAGCTGTCTTAGGCTTCCCATTCAGCACCTTGGACATTCCCTGTAGAAATATCTTACAGCATGGACAATCCTGTTCCCAATTGACATTATCATTAAGACCAATGCAGGGTGTTACTGTGTTTGCGAAAACATTTCCTCTGCAGAGAAAGCAAGGATGCCTTTGATCCTTTGATATAAGCAGTCTGAATGCCTATGAGAAAGACGCACAAGCGTAGAATTTAAAAGGGCTTTCCCATAAGTTACAGTGAATTATTTGCAATTAAATAACATTTATGATCTGTTAAATGCAGTTAACGTTGCAGAGCCTTATAAAAGGACCCCAAATCGCATATTAAAGGGCTGCCTTGCTATTTTTCCCACGGCATAAAAACTAATTAGATGAAGAGTATGCTGTTCAAACTGGACAGCCATTTGAGTAGTAGGCAGTGGGGTGAAACATAAAATATGTGCATTATGGTGTCTTTGGCTTCAGGGTTCCTGAAGGCTACCTGCTCCAATTTTTTAAAGGAATCTTTTTATTTAGCTTTTACATTTCCAAAGATTTCCCCTCCTTTTAAGATCACCCTCGCTCATGGCATACAGTCTTCTAACCATACCTACAGCAATTGTGTATTATAATTTTAAATTAATAATAGGGAGGAAAATTGTCACATCTTGATGTTTCTTGATTGCTGGATTTTGTTTCAACATACAGATGTAAATTTAGAAAAACACAGATTTGTCAAAAGATGTAACTGGAATGGAAAATATGTATTTTTAGGGTACTTAGATAGAACTGTCATATTTGGGGGCTGCAATCCTTGTTAGAAAGCCCCCATTGAACTCATTGTCACTTCCAAGTAAACTGCAGTGGTAAAACAGGGAAGGGACTATGAGATCTAGACAGAAGTTCTGTTCCCTCTTTAATCCTGAATATAGCCACAGCCATGAGCCTTTTGGCAACAGAGGCTGGTTCATACCATGCAGATTGACCAATTACTCCAGAATAAAGCAGTAAATGTGTATGCGCAAATCATTGCAATAAGTCGTGTGTAAGTCATTGCAGATGAAACACCATAGACAAAACTGTCATATCACCACTCATAATCTCATTGTTACTGGTTCGTTGAGGAGGGTGATATAAAGTATATATCTAAACATTTTCATTCAAGTTCACATCTTCATATTCCACCCTAAACTGAACAGGTGCAAATCTGTGTTTATATGGAGACTGTTTGTACCTTCAGCAGAGACTCATCAAATACGGACTGATCAGACAATGAGAAATCAAATGATGTGGGAAGCAATCCTCGTTCTTCAGGTCTTAAAGTCTTCACAGTCGGCCCATTTCCATTTAGTCTCCTTGGAGGCGCTTTGAAAATCAAAAGCAGGAGAAAACTGGGGGGGGGGGTTTCAGCTAGTAGGCTTTTGATTCACTGAAGAAGTCAGAGCAATCACTTTAAGTAGACGAGAAGAATTGTGCCAGCCTGGAAAAGTAAGGATTAGATTGAGGACACAAAGTGAGTAAAAGCTCAGTTATCCACAGCCAAACCCAATCAGTAAGAGGGAGGAATCAAGAAGACATCACAGTCAATAACTACACAGTCAATAATATCACAGCCAACAAGTATACAAGTATCAGGCTTAAGGGAAATCACAATCACATGGATCCAAGAGGAGAGAAAGTAAATGGGAAAACTCTCTGTCTGTCTCTCTCTGAAAAGTTGCAAAAGAAACAGACATTTGACAAAAAAAACATGTACAGCTCAAAATGTCTCATAGCCATGAAAAATAAATAACACCCGTCAGTTCCACAGCCCCACTAGCATTTCCATCTCATTTGCTTGCCCACCCCTCGAATAAAACACAACACAAGTTATGGGTTAAACTGGGAACTTTATTTATACATAAACTAATCTGCACCATTTCATTAACACATTAAAGCACAGGTTGCGTTGTGCTTGCAAAGCAAGCCTCCTAAGAGGGCAAACCCATCCCGGCTCAGGGCCAGGTCTGGGATCCTTCCGGACCTTACTCGTCGTGGCCCGCACACCAGTGAGTAGAGAGGAGGGAGGGCACACTCTAGCCCATGACTGCAAAGCCTTAAGGCTCGTCATATACTCCCCCAACCCCGAAGATGCCCCCAACTGAGTCACCCTGACTGCAAAGCCCATAGATACCCAGTATGAGGTTCTCAACTATCGCTGATATCTCGGGGTGCTTGCCAACTCAAAATCCCCTCAAACCATGCTTTTCCCACCACAGAGGGGGCTAGCCTAAGCTTAACTCCCCTCCCACCATCCATGAACCTACCGATCACACAGACCACCCTGCAGGTCAGCTAAGCCAATGACTGACCCAGTAACCCCATTGTGCCAAAAAAGATGCAGTGCCAAAGACTCGATCCCAGGATAGAGACTGCTGACCTACTGCCCAGATCATTGCTGCCTAAATGCACGGCCACAGCCTGGGGAGGTGCTCCTGCCAACCAATGATCATAAAGGAGGGGTAATGTCTGGGTCCAATGCACTCCAGCCGTTGAACAGAAGCCCAGTCTCCAATGCTGACCTGGATGCCTAAGCTGGAGCCGCCAACCGTTATACTGGTGACCTCTGTCCTTGCACCACGTCCTGTAAAGAAACACACCAGCAGCCAGCACCATTGACATCTGTCAACACCATATACCCAGGGCCACCAACAGCCCAACACCAGACCTCAGAGGGACTAGACCCCTGCCCATGGCTGTCAAAGCTACTCCAGTGCCAAGGAGTGGGTACCAGAGTTACCCCTTGCTAACCATCCAGGCCAACTGTGCTGCTGCCCTGACCACCTTGCCTCCCCATATGACAAATAGATGTCCCCTACCAATCTAGCTAATTCCCTGATTAACCCTGGGAGAAGGGCTGCCTGGTGCCAGGCAGCAGTGGTGCTTCCCCAACCCAGCCCTCCATCCTGTACACTGACCTGAATCCCTTGTGTGTTCCCCCACCCCCACTCTCAGCCAGAATGCTGTCACCACCAGGTACCCTTTAATGGGCCTGACCCCAGGGCTCATTTTCCTCAGGGCCGCCCTTGTCACAGGAGGACATGGGATGCATGCCCCCACATGTGCTGAACGTGTGCTTGAACTTGCATGGCTTCCTTGAGCATGTCCCCAAGGTGTTGAAGCCCCAGCAGATGAGACAGGTTTGATCCCCCTTCTTATCACCAGCTCCCCACTCAGCTCCCACGTACAAACGTGCTACCAGGTGCTCACTGTCTACATACCTACCTGAGATGTCTACCACGGGGCCCATCCATAGAGACCAGAGCTGTTGGTGATCCTGGTCCCAAGGCAATGAGGTGTCCAAGGCTGCCTGAGAGTGAAACATCTCATCCTAACGCAGCCAAGCATCCTTAAGTATTCTTTATGTGCCCTGTGTATGAGGTCCTGATATTTTACCAACGCTGGGCCCTGGCAAGGGTGGGCCTGCATCACCACCCCCATGTAAATGGTGTAAGCCAAAAGCCAATTGTCAAAGTTCTTGTTGATCTGCATGCAATTAATTTTCTCCAACTCCCTGGAGTCATCCCTCATGCTTGCTTTAATCCTGACATCCCTAAAAAGGAGTGTGAATATCTCTACATACTCCCCCCTCCAGATCTTCATCTTTGTGTCCGGCAGCAGGTGATCCCCTAGGGGGAGAGACCTCTTCATGTAGGTGTATGGAAGGTCTGCTGCTGGGTAGTGCAGCCCCCTGCCACACCTGCCCCACTGTGTTGATTTCTGCTGCTGCAGGCTGTGGGCCAGTGGACCGTGGAGTGGGCTGCCCTTGAACCCCCCCGAGACCCCTAGGGGGGTGCACTGGGGTAGCCAAAACCAGTGGTGCTCCAGTGGTGGGACCTGCCTCAGAAGAACTGGTAGACTCACTAATCATTGACTGGTCATCTGGCATCGCTCCTGTTCTACCGCTCAACATTTGGGTATCTTCCTTGTCTCTGGACTCCTGCAGTTGGGCTAACCTGGTATTTAGGGCTTGCATTTCCTGTCTGCGAGCTGTGGGCCTGGTTCGCTTAGACGGGGCAGCTACCCCCGAAATGCCTGCACTGCCAGGCTTCCACTTCTCTGCCTTGGCCCTCTCCAGAGCCTTAATTCTGGCTGCCAAATCCCACAAGGAGAGCTCACCCTCAGAGGTGAGCCTTCCCACCCAGGCCACCCTTCTTCTGTGTTGCCTTCCTAGCTGGCATGCTGCGCCCATGATAGATGGAGAAGAAAAGAAAGATAAGAGATTGGTACATCTGACTACGCCCACCCTATTCATCCTGGCACACCCCCAATCTCCCCCCCCCACAGCTGGTGGAGAGGAACACATAATGCTGCCTTATAATGAATTAGCCCTTTGGTCCTTTCAAGCAACTGGTAGAGAGGAATACATAATGCCGCCTTATATTGAATTAGACATTTGGCCCCTTAAAAATCACTGGTGGAGAAGAACACATGCTGCTGCCTTGTACTGAGGTAGAACCTTGGCCCCTCAAAGCCACTGGTGGAAAGGAACACACAATGCTGCCTGACTCCTTGATGCCCAGCCATCCAGTTCCCATCCACCTCCGAGCTTGTGCTGGGCCCTATGGATTGTCTGTAGAATGTTTTAGCAGTGAATGGCTAAGATTTGTGAAGCCTGAAGTGTCTACATTAAATGCCACCAGCTGACCCATGGTTTTTACATGATTACCTCTTTTTTTGCATAAATATGAGTATTATTTCTTAGATCTCCCTGAATTTCAAACCAGGAAGCTCGGCAGGTACCTACCGCAATCACGGATGGCTACTATAGAACAAGTTATATATGATGCTAGATACTATTTTTGGTATGAAGGGAATATCAAAAGTCCATCCATGTATCAGTGGTCCCATGGGGAAGGGAGCCTGCTGGCAGGCTGTGGCCTCCAACCCCAGGCCGCTGCAGGGGCATAAGAGGATGCATGGCCCCACACTATACAAACAGCAAGGGAGAAGAACGGGTCAGCAGCTGAGGCCAGAGGCCTCCAGACACTGTGCAGCTGCCCAATGGAGGGTATGGTGGGGGGAGGTGGCCACTGGCTGCCAACCAACTGGCTGCTGCAGTTCACACCTGAAATGTATAAGGGGGGGATGGGCCCAAAACCCCTGACAGACCACAGCCACTGACCCCCAGAGGCCTCCCCATCACTGGAGTGTGCCGACAGCTGGTCCAGGGCCTCCTGCACCTTCCCCCACAAGGATTCCTCATATCCCAGCCTGCTGGAGCAGGCTTGCTGCTGAAGCTCTCAGGTAAATGGTGCTCCGTGTGGACCCAGTCATCACCCCAGCCACGTAGCTCCGACCTCCTTTAGCCCACCATTGTGCTTCTTCTGAGGAGATGAGGGCGGGCAAGCACCAGCGCCTGCTCCATGGGCAGGCACCAGTTTTTTAATCACTTGTTAGCAGCAGACTCTTTTATGCAGTACAAGTGATTATGTGGCCATCCTCTTCTCCTTATTTTGGCTCCTGAATTATCATAAGCAAAGCCAATCTAGGGCTTGGAAGCCCTGGTATTGCTGCAGCTTGTCAAAGCAGCACAGCAGCAACAGGGCTTCCAAATGACAACTTTCCCAGCATTTTCCCTTCCCCAGTCCCCATGGCACATCAATGTTCATTAAAAGCCTTGGGGAAAGCCCCCATACACACTACAGCTACTGGGGGGGTTTAACTACTCTGAGGTTTTCTGAGCTTCAAACATTTTCTGAGGTTTAAACTTTGCCAATCACTCCTATGGGCAATGGGACAGGGAAACTGGCCAAGGTGTGGTAGGGCAAGGAAAATTCAGACTTTCCCACAGGCAGGCAGCCCTGCTTTGCTATGATCTTTCCCAAAACATTGCAGCAAACCAGGAAAAATCAGGTGGTGTACAGAAGCACTGTGATCCTGTGGGGAAGCAGAAAAAAATCCATATCCCAACAGCATCAACCCGCCTGGCAATTCACCCAAGCCAAAATAGCCCTAACTGACTGCTCACTACCAAATAGTTTGCTAAAGCTAGTCTTCAGGTTGTCCCTGAGCCTCACTGGAGTGCCCTCCATTGGAAAAGAATTGCTGTTTCCAAAGCTTCAAACAAGTCCCTGATATGACTTGAGATAAGTTAGATCGATAGGGAAGATTTGTTTGCAAACAGACTCAATCATTTGAATTCCCACATGCTGCTAGCCAGTGGTTCCTGCTGCCAACACAGATGGAAAAATGAGCCAAAGATGTGGTTTTGTGAAGCTACCCCGAGAGAGTGTCATGGTTTCAAGCTCAGTCCCAAGGTTAATTCTGTTTTCGTGACAAGAAAAACACATTTGCTTTGGTGATACAGCATCATTACACATGGCTGCTATACTCCTTGTGTATCGCCCCGGGAAGTCATGATTAATACAAGATGTTTACCAGTGTTGAGGTCACTTGGAAACTCACCTGGTGGATTTGTTTATGATAAAAACACTTCAGAGCTGTCAGTTTCCACTTCAGAAAAATTATAAAGCAAAGACCAATCTGAGGTTCCTAGTTGTGAGAAGTATAATATTTTAAACATATGAAAATCATAGCATAGAACAGACAGCTGTACACGAACAGCATGGCAATCCTGTTTTTTTCATTGTTTTAAATGGGAACAGTTCCATTGCAGGGAAATTGCATAGCAGACATAGTAGTATAGAACTGACATTATGACTAATCATTGGGCTAATGTGTTTAGTCTCACCCATCACTTTGTTGTTTTTCCCCCATCTAATCACCATACTGCTACTCCTTCTGCATTTGGCACCATGGAACACATGCATTGGAACTGACTAGTCAATCATTAGTTGGATAAGAGGTCATAACTCAGTGGAAAAGAACATGCTTTGCATGTAGAAAGTCTCAGGTTCAACCTTGACATCTTCCATTAATGAATCAAAGAAGATGTGAATGAGGAAAAGCTCTCTCTGCCTGAGACCTGCAGAGCCACAGTCTGTTAGAATAGATGTTACTGAGGAAGCTGGACGGCTTTGTATTTGTGTTCATATTTACCTGATCTTTATTTCTAGATATAAACACCTACTAATGTGTTTGGAATAGTATAAACTTAATAACATATGATGATGATAAATCTTTCTTCCGATACATCAGATGCAGAAAGCCAGCCAAAAAGGCAAAGTGATCATTAAATACTAGCATCTTTCCCAGCATCAACAGCACATTCCCATGTCACCACCACCCCCAGACTCCTGCAGAAGTTGTGATGTATACCATCTTCTGGAAGGCCAAAGAAGTATGCCCTGCAGAAGTAATAAAAGACAAGGTTTTTGAATCGATAAGACAATTCACAAGTCTTATATAATTTTCTAGAGAGTTTTTAGATCTTAAATAAGAAATTGTCGTTCTGTTCTGTTTCTAAACCAGACCTCTTTATCAAATGAGTAGAAAATATCCAGTATAAACCAGTTTTAAACAGGAACCTGACAGATCCACCTCCATAATTTCTGACTCAAATTTGTAGCATGCATTATTTAAGTTGTAACATGCCATTTCCTTCTTACTGCCATTACTGAGCAGCTCTTTTCTTCTTAGAACTTATGTGTGGCTTTGCTCTAATCCTACTTTCCTTTCTCCTTGAGTTCAGCTTTCTTCAACTCTGTGTCCTTCTTTGCTTCTGCTGTTTATACCACTGCCCACTTTGTCCTGTTTCGTTTAGCCATGATGCCTCTTCAATGGTCTTCATATAAGCTTTC
>NW_015161426.1:797213-822393 GCF_001447785.1 Gekko japonicus
GAGTCTTTTTTTAATCATTAGCTAGGCTGACATCAGCCCCTTTCTTCTTCACTAATAGCCACGAATCTTCAGCTGCTTCATGACTACTTGTCCCCTGTGTTCCCTTCATCCCAACCTCTTAGAATTCCATCCCCGTTACGATCCTTCCTGTCCCACAAATGTAACTTTTCATTGTCTGGGTGAGATTTTAATGCAAGCCAAATCGTTGTTCCTTCATTCACAGAAGTTTGGTTGCAATACATCTGACAGCTTTGTTCCCTAAACAGCTGGAAGGTTCATGAGCGTTCCATGCCATCATACTCAATTCAGCCAATGAATATCAAATGTTTCACTGCCACAGGAACAATACAATATAGTTTTGTTGTGTACAGTTTGCAGGTTTTCCCTTAAAGGCACCATTTCTGTTCCAGTTACTGCATTTTGAAGCACTCATAGCACAACATTTCGTACCAAGGAAAATATGATACTTCCTCCAGATAGTGCATCTATTTTTACAGCATTTGCTTTGTGGATATTGTTCATTGGATAGTCAGTGATGAGCAATATTGTGACATTTTATAATGTTTTTATATTATATTATTTGTTATATCAGCATGATCTATGCAGTCTCCCACTGTTTGATTCCTGTGCAGAAGCCAGATTACCACAAAAAAATTCTATGTAATTTAAATACCCTGCAAAACTCAATATGATACTAGATAACTACTTAAAGTTAAGTAATCTTATATACCTGTTGGATCACTTTGTGGCCTTAAAACATTACTTACTAAAGGCAGTGATCAATTGTTGTACAATATGCATTATTCTGTTGGGACAGATCCCGTTCAGAAACACACATACAGCTGTGTTTTTCTGCCACTTGGCAGACTGATATTATTTCTGTTTCATACAACTGCAGACAAATCTTTCTCTGACTGAATCCTCACTCAGCCCCATTCTACAGCAGTATTCTTCAATTCTAAATTTGCCTGGGATGAATATTGGGAAAGGATTTCTAAAAATGTAATTAATTTTCAATGTAAATTTATGAAGTCATGACAAATGCAAATAACTTACTCTGGGAATAGCCCATTTAGACCCCATTTCTTTGGTCAGTAGTCTGCCAAGGTTCCGGACCGTTCTTGGCAATTTAATGATGGGTTTGGAAAAGTTACTGCAAATCTGGCAGAAGATACTGGCTGATGTCTGGCAGTCATGCAAAGGACAGCCAATGGATTTGTTTAGATTACATGGGCATCATCTGTAACTGCAATATGGCAACATTTTGGAAAAGAGGAAGGATTTTATCCATGTCAGTGAGGGCAAAACTGTTACCCACACGTAAAAAAGAAGTGTGGCAAAGACTGCATTGGACAGGTTGATACTTCTTGCAGTGTTTGCTGTGGATGTGTATGAGATGGAAATAAAACCAAAGGTCACTGGAATTCCAAGGTTTCTCAGAACTGCACAAGAATAAGTTCAAAAACATTTTCATGCATTTTAAATTTGTGGAAGTCCCTGTTATTAGCCAATTTTTTGTTTAGCAAAGAATTTTGCACATTGACTCATGTGAGCAGGTAAGGGGAAGCCATTTTCATTCATCAGACACTTGGTGCTGCAAACAGCAAAGACATTTGAAAGAGGTGTGCTGCTCCATTTCCCTTCTTTCTCTCTCCCCTCCCCCTGTCAGCAGTACAGCAGCAGCTGTTGCTGGAAGCTATTCAGACCTGCCTTGTTGGTAGATGACTTGATTGCGCCATTGTTTTACTAGGACAAAAACAAGGCTGGGATTTTATCCTGATTACCATGGCTTTCTTTACCCAGGAGATTTTCAGCCATGCAGCCATGACTGAGGTAGTCAACCAGTTATCTCTTCTACCCAGCAACTCAGTATATTGATCATGGGCAAATCCTCCATTAAATTCCAGTCACAGTTAATTGCATGCTTGTTTGGTCTCTTGGATAGTGCATTCATTCTTCATTAATTACCAGTTTATAATTTAAGGGGAATGACTACGTCCTCTCTAATGTCTCTTCCTTTATTTTTCATCCTGTGCCTGCGATGAAAGGATAAAATATTTCTCCCTCAGTTGAACTAAAGGAGGAAGGGAAAGTCTTCTCCACTCATCCAAAGCTTTAGGAGGAGGAGGAGGAGGAGAAGAAGGAGAAGAAGGAGAAGAGGAGGAGGAGGAGGAGGAGGAGATTGGATTTATACCCTGCCCTTCACTACCCAAAGGTGTCTCAGAGCGGCTTACAAACTCCTTTCCCTTCCCCTCCCCACAACAGACACCCTGTGAGGTAGGTGGGGCTGACAGAGCTCTTGACAGAAACTGCTCTTTTTCAAGAACAGCTCTTATCAGAACTATGGCTTGCCCAAGGTCATCCAGCCAGGTGCAAGTGGAGGAGTGGGGAATCAAACCCGGTTCTCTCAGATTAGAGTCCGCGCACTTAACCACTACACCAAACTGGCATCATTGTACTACATAGAATCTGCAAGTATTCCACACACTAAGACACAGTAACATATCCCTCATTAAGGTTCTAGTTCAGCAAATTATTTTGCCTCTGCTCAGTTAAATGTCAAACCAGAAGGCCCTTTCTAGCCTGCAGAAGGACTCTTGCATCCTATCTCATATGTTGCTTTGTTGATTTCCAGAGTTGTGGCATAAATTCAGTTATCATAAATTCAAGGCTTTCTTGTTTTCTGGCTCAGTCAGAGACAAAAATTATATTACTGGAAGGACACAACCACATTTCCTAAGATAGGATCTCAGTCTCTAAGCATCTCCCAAGACAACTGCTTTTTTTGGGGGGGGGGATTTCATAAGAAATGACTTTCAGAACTCCTCTTAGTAGTTTACTCCACTGCAGAGCTACATTTATATGTCTGGAAAACTGAGAATCTGCTTGGCAGCATCATAGCAAACTTTCATTTGGAATGTGCTGACTTCAGGTGTTTTTTCGACAGGGGTCAAAACTTAATATATAACTGTTTCCACACAAGACATTTGAAAACCACTTTTGAGTCTCCCTCAGTTCCTGCCATATCTGAATGATGGCAATGCACATTAAAAAATGAAAGAGAAACTGAATGATTCTTTTCAATGCTGGCTTCACATTTGGTAATGCAGACTAATGTCATTTCAGCCTTCTATATGAAGCTGGCCTGGGAACAACGTGCTATCTTATTTACCAAAGAGAAACAGAGAAAGGCTTCGCCACAATATTTCTCCAGATATTCCCCTCCTGTGGCAATATACAGGGCTATACAACTACCGCAGTGCTCCTGATATTCCTCTGTGCTGAGGTTCACTCTTGTTTAAGAGACTCATTAACACTCGACCTGACTAGGTAGCCCCATGAAAGATCACTAACTTGGGAACTGCGCACAGCTGTAAAAACCATCCAAGATTGTGGTTGTGATTGCCTCCAGCTGCTGAAGCCAGTTTCTTTATACAGTCTGCAGTACACCCCTGCCTGTGCTGTGAACTTCACTGTACTCAGCAGCAGGGTCATGCTGCCTAATCAGGCTTTCCTCCAGCTGCTGAAGCAAGCTCATTAGGAGAGGTCATTAAGTGTAGGGCAGAGGCCTTTCCCAAAAGAAATAATCAAGTTGTTCTGGTCTAAGATTGCACAGCATGGATCTGTGTGGAAGTGGTCTACACAGAGAGAGATAGAGAGAGAGAACAAGAAAAGAACAGGCTGAGAGTTCTGTCTCTGGCCCATCAACCTTGCATACATATATATTTAGAATTTCTTTCAATAATTCTGTATACATATGTTGTGGCCTTAAAAAAAAAGGTCTGCAGATCCATTTGATCTCTTTGCCCTGTATATTTCTCATGAATTCTGTGATGTGCTGGTCCTGTAGTGGTCAAAGTGTAGCCTCAGATCACATGTCTCATGTCTCTTTTAATAGTTGTGCAGAAAAGTGATATTTTGCAATTTGTTGTGGTGAAAAAAGCAGCTGTTGCTAAAATTCTCTCTTCTGCTTAACTGTTAGAAACAGTTAACACCACAGTCTCCCCTTGTGTTAAGGAATGAACTTAATATTTGAGTTATGGACTATGTTTATTGCTATACAAAATGGACTGTGCACACACACACACAGAGGCTCAGAAAGCTGTACAAGTCACCTGTTGTGATACTACACATAGAAGGTACATGCAACATGTGAATGAGGTTTCAGCTACACAGCTACCAGCCTGGTGAGGAAGCAGACATCTCCATTATTGTCAGCAAAAGAACAACTTGAGAAGAAGCAGCAGCCATTGCTGAATTGTTTGTGGTCACGTAGGCCACATCTCTGTTTTATTTCTACATTGGCATTTCCTGCCAGATTGACCTTTGATGACCAGAGGAATGGCCAAGCTTCATCTGCACTTCAAGGGAGCATCCTGACACCAAGTTTTCACACTTGCCCAGATGCCATTCTTTGAGTTAGGTCTTCGGTTACAATATTGTCCAACCCTCTAGGTAGCCACCCCTCACTACAGATAACCAATAGGATTAGTTTTGGGACAGACTAACAGGAAGGTGGGTCAGGAGGTTGGCACCATCAACACCCATCTCCTGGATCCCCCATAAAAGAAGAGAACCAGTCACATGGTCTCTCTCTCTCTCTTGATCAACAAGCATCTCCCTCGCAACACCCCCTGTCTGCTTTATACTCCCCTTTTGTCCAGCTTGCTATCCCCAAACCCTTGCGTCTACTTTGATCTCTTGATCTGCAGTCAAGAGACCCCCACACAGTCCTGCTACGTTCTGGTAGTGTGGATCCCTTTAGTTTTCCATTTCTTCCCCTCTATTCTTCATTGGAACAACCAAGCTGCGAAGACAGATAAGTATCACCCCTCATCACCCCCACCTGCTAATGCAAACGTGCTTATTTTAATACTGTAATTCTAAGGAGCTTGATTGAATGTGTGAGTGCATCAGTATTGTTTGTATGTGATTTATTTTCTTTAAGTAAAAGACAGTTATTTTAACACTTGCATATGTATGATGACCATGGCCTCATATTATTCTGGCTTCCCTGCATGCTGCTGGAGTCAGAGGTCCAGGGACTAGGGATGTGTATAATGAAATTCCTGAACCAAAGATATACATTGAAATCACTGGTTCGGGCCATTACCGCAATATTCTGGAACAATAACAGAAATCTGAGATTCTTAAACATTGGGGGGGGGGAACCCTCCTGGAACAATCCGGGAGCCCTATGTGTGTTTTTCTTTGATTCTACTATTTCCTAAGCAATGCCATTTCTCTCTTATAATGGGATCCTTGCAGGGGAGGAGTACAGAGTGCTTCCAGCCAAACAGCTTTGGAGACAAACCACAGAGAGCCACAGTTGTCTTTCATTCCCTCCCTTTGTGGGGGCAGTTTTGTTCTTTGTAAGTCATATGACTGGGAAAATAGAAAACGGGGGCTCATAGAATTGATCCTCTGGCCCAATTTGCTTGAAACTTGGGGATTCTTTATAAGATAGGCAGCATTCACTCTGCAGCAATTTTGCTGTCATTTGGTTGAAAAACAGTCACTCCAGCTCACCTGAAATGTCCCTCATGGGAAATAATGACAGATTGACAGAAAGTGATGGGAATGTGTGCAAAAGGAACCACTTTCACTTTGTGATAGGAACAAACATACTACAACAAGGAAGGATGGCAAATGCAGTTTTCAGTGGAAACGTAAGACATTCGTATTGTCAGTCACCTTAAGAATAGGAAAATGCAGAGAGGGGTTTAAACAAAATAAAAAAAATGACATGGCCAGTTAGAGTTCTCCTGCTAGTTTGCCATTTGACTGCCTCTTTAGGAATAAGAAGAGAGAAGTGTAACTGCTACTTTGGAGGTCTGTAAAATCAAACCCCATTGTTCAATCTGTTTGAAAATTAGAGGGCTTTCAGATTACAGGGAGGACTTTATTCTGTGCCATTATTTTTTATAAACAGCTGCCACAGATCGTTATATACATTCCGCACTGAAAATAATTGTCCTGAACTCTGCAACCACATGAATCCCAAGCGGGTAATGTACTACCTGAAAATAAGCAGTCACATAAAAAAAAAAGAATTCACCCTGAAGCCCAGATCTGAAATTAGAACAAAGTTTTTCTCAACGCACACCCGTACCAATGACTTTTAAGCATGAAACTCAGGTCTTAACAGATGCAAAGTTAATTGCCAGCTTCCTACCTTGCATATAGCTACAAACAGTCTTCTTTCTAGAATTTCTCTTAGACTGCCAGTTCACTATAAATCCTTAACTAAATTAGCATGTGGTTACCCTACAGCATTCTGAAATACCAGCTAGGATCAAGGAATGCAACTGGTCACAAACAACACACACACTTTTCATTTTTTTAGTCAACTACACTGCTCCTAGAAGACAGTTTTCAAGTCCTTGGTAGTAGCAGAGTTCCACAGGCCATGCCACTTTAGGCTTTATTCTGTGTATCTTACCCACAGGCAGACTGGATATTATGGTCACAGAGACTTTTTCCAGTGAGTCACGCATGGTGTAGAGAAGGTGCTGCATGGCCCAGCCATGTTGCACATGGCAAAAGTACCACCCACTTTGACACAGTCACATATGTGAAAGGCACTACCCAGCCTGGCCAAATTCTGCTCCGGCGGGAAGGACGGAACTGGAAGATACCTAATGTCACTCCCATCTTTAAAAAGGGTTCCAGAGGAGATCTGGAAAATTACAGGCCAGTCAGTCTGACGTCGATACCGGGTAAATTGGTGGAAACCATTATTAAGGAAAGAATTAGTAGGCACATAGATGAACAAAACCTATTGAGGCAGACTCAGCATGGGTTCTGTAAGGGAAGATCTTGTCTCACTAACCTGTTAGTGTTCTTTGAGGGGGTGAACAAACATGTGGACAAGGGGGATCCAATAGATATTGTTTACCTTGACTTCCAGAAAGCTTTTGATAAAGTTCCTCATCAAAGGCTCCTAAGTAAGCTCAAAAATCATGGGATAAAAGGACAAGTCCTTTTATTGATCAAAAAATCTGTACTTGGTCCACTGCTTTTTAACTTGTTCATTAATGATTTGGAGTTGGGAGTAAGCAGTGAAGTGGCTATATTTGCAGATGATACAAAGTTGTTCAGGGTGGTGAAAACCAGGGAGGATTGTGAGGCACTCCAAAGGGATCTGTCAAGGATGGGTGAGTGGGCGTCAACATGGCAAATGTGGTTCAATGTGGCCAAGTGCAAGGTGATACACATTGGAGCCAAAAATCCTAAATATAAATACACATTGATGGGGTCTGAACTGGCAGAGACTGATCAAGAAAGAGATCTTGGCGTTGTAGTAGATAACTCACTGAAAATGTCAAGACATAAAAATGATCAATGCTATGCTGGGGATTATTAGGAAGGGTATTGAAAACAGATCATCCAATATCATAATGCCTCTATATAAATCAATGGTGTGACTGTGTGCAGTTCTGGTCACCACACCTTAAAAAGGATATTATAGCTTTGGAAAAAGTGCAGAAAAGGGCAACTCGAATGATAAAAGGGTTGGAACACTTTCCCTATGAGGAAAGGTTAAAGCGCTTAGGGCTCTTTAGCTTGGAGAAAAGACGACTGAGGGGTGACATGATCGAGGTTTATAAGATTATGCATGGGAAAGAGCAGGTAAAGAAAGAGGTACTTTTCTCCCTTTCTCACAATACAAGAACCCGTGGGCACTCCATGAAATTGCTGAGCGGTCGGGTTAGAACGGATAAAAGGAAGTACTTATTCACCCAAAGAGTGATTAACACATGGAATTCACTGCCACAGGAAGTGGTGGGTGCTACAAGCATGGACGGCTTCAAAAGGGAATTAGATAAGCATATGGAGCAGAGGTCCATCAGTGGCTATTAGCCACAAGGTATAGATAGGGGCTCTGGGGCAAGTGATGCTCTTTCATCTTGGTGCTTGGGGGGGGGGTCAACAGTGGGAGGGCTTCTAACGTCCTGGCCCCGTTGGTGGACCTCCTGATGGCACCTGGTATTTCTGGCCACTGTGTGACACAGAGTGTTGGACTGGATGGGCCTTTGGCCTGATCCAACATTGGCGTCTCTTATGTTCGTATGTTCTGATCCTTCTGCACTTTTCTTAGGCAAGCAACAATGGTGCATATTCCAGAATTGTTCATTCCAAAGGCTCACACGGATACATTTTGCCCAGTTATTCACCACACACCTCTGCAATATCATCTCATGGGTTGTACAACAAATGTAGATCATTAAAAACTTTGAAAGAAGCAAAGTATCTAATGGGGGGATGAAAAAGCAAAATAAAAGTTGACAAGAGAAAGATGATTAGCTTTGTCTCTTTCAGGTAAGATATGTCAGTCTCTTCTCTTATTTGAAAGGAGATAATGACTGGCACACCTACATACATACACTTTTCAACCCTTTTAAAAGTGTGATTCTAAATGCATTTTGCAACTGAAATCTTGGCTTCCACTGTTCTTCAATTACTGTAACTTGAAAATAAGGGCCATTTTTATCCCACAGAACAATGAGGCAATAATGGTCGAAGAGCATTATAGATGATTATGGTTTTTCAAACAGGGAACACTTTGGTTTCTTTGTTAGACGGACCCACGTTCATGCCTTTCAGGAGAATCTGGCATTAGAATTATTTTCATCAATGCCACATGACATGTAATATGTAATTCTTTGATGTCACCTTTGTTTAAACTTTCCTTTTGTTTTTAAGAAGAAGAAGTCTTCAACCTTTAACACCTTTCTATACCGTGGGTCTACTATTTAATTTTTTTAATGATATATGTCGACGTTATTTATTCTTTTCCCTTAAAACTATCATAAAAATTAACTCTTGTCTTTATAATTTCTTGTGGAAAAATCTGAAAAGCAATCATTCATCTCCAGTCTAGATAATATAACAGGCATATAGACTGGGCTGATTCTTGTTGGAACTTTCAGGTATTTGGGGTGATACTGACAGAATGTATCGACACATTTATTAAATGGGGTTTATCTGCACCTGGTTGGGTTTCCCCCCCTTCCCCCATCACACTTGTAGCCTTGTTAGTCACTGAAGGTGGGGGGAGAAATAGTGAGAGAACCAGGAAGGACCAAAAGGTGAAAGAAGCCAGTTTCTTAACCTTGCCAACAGGCCTGAAGAAAAAGTGCCCTGTCCCTGTAATAGAAAGTTAACAAGAGGGAACCTGCAACAGAATGTTGCATAATGAGCTACTGTTATTTCTTTTGTCTCCATGTATTTTTCCCCATGTCAGATGTGGCCAGTTTTATTCCATTTCAGAACGGCCTCTACCACTGGCACCCTGCGACTTCCAGTCCCTCCCTCTTTGGTTATGTCCCCCCCCCAGTCATTTCACCTATGGGTACTGTCGTATCTCCAGCCCCACTCCTTTTTCTGTTGTTACTTTTCTATCCGTAAAGACTGCAGACTTCCTTGGTGATCTCTCATCCAAGTACTAAATAGGGCTGACCCGGCTTAGCTTCCTAGAGCAGGTCAGCCTGGCCCATCAAGGTCAGGGTATCCCTAACTACTGAAAGACGGTATTAAAGAAATTTAGTTACCTTACAGCTGCAAGATTTGCATGTCCACTTAGCAGTAAGTGTACTATAATGTGGAATCCATAAGCAAGAGTCTATAATGCCAAGGGATATGGGAGACATTAAGAGGGCATCACAGCGCATCTCCTGGAGACTGCTGGGGATGGGAATTACTGGGCACAGCGCTATAATGTTCAAAGTGGCCCTGTGCATCAAAGACCACTGCAGCCTGTACCACCACCCTAGCATTTAAAAGGTTAAGTGTGCTATAGTGGTAGGGGAAGGAAGGAGGTGAGCTGGCAGAAGTGGGGAACTGCAAGAAACTTGTGGGGTGTGGGTATTCTCCCACCTTTGCTTCTTTCCCCCTCCCCTTCTTTAGTTTTCTTTCTCTCCTTAACCACAAACCCCCTTCTTTCGCTTTCTCTCTCCTCCCAAGCCTAAATATTTATAAAGTACTGAGGCTGATGCATTGAAGAGTGATTCCAGCTCATACCTTAAGTTACTGTCATGCCCACCGTGCAGCTCGACCCCGTGGACCCTGACCCAGGGGATTCTGCACCCTCAACTTCTGAGGTTGAATTCCCTGAACCCTTTGAATCGCCGGACCTAAGTCCTGAGGAGGATGAGCACCAGTCAACAGGAGAGTTTGCACTTGGAGCCGCGCCGGCAGAGCCAAGCACAAGCATCACGCCTCCGGATTCACCTCCACTGGTGGCTCATTTACGAAAGCAGAGGTGACAAGACATGGCAACCTGGCAACCTGCAAGGTCGACGTATTCTAAGTCCAGAGTACTGACCAGAGCCAGGACCCTGTTAGCAGCCGGTAATTGGCTATCAAGTGGAATGGGCTCTTTAGGCGGCTCTCTCAGATCCACAATTCGTGCTGGCAACTAGTCTCTTGGACGACTCGCTGCACCCCGGATCCTGCGTTCCTGTCTCCTGGTTTTCGTACTGACTTCCTGGCTCCTGACTCTGGTGGTTTTTTTGGCCCCCCGGAGGGGATTTTTTAATTGCATTTTCTATGTAGAGTACAAACTATAACGAAAAAGGGAGGGGTACTACATTTAAGGGATAAAGAAAAGATAACCACTACTACCTAAAAACCCAAGAGAGGAGATCCTCAAATTAGCTTATATACAATGCCAATTCTTCAAATGCTATGTTAGATTAACTTAGTCAGACATGATTTTATATCGTTTAAGTCTTAAATTTAACTGTTGTGAAAAAGCCCCTCAGCATCCCCATATTTTTTTTAAAAAACACCAATATTTATCAGAGGCACCATTCAGAGTCCTTATTTTTTCTTATCTTGTCTCTTCCACAGCTTGTAAGGACTTTTAGGAGCCGCTTCCCCCTTCTTAGACAGAGAGTCCTCTCCAGAAGACCCCGAGTCCAGCTCACCGCTGGACTTACTGTCCTTTTCCTCTTTATCCATCTCCTCTGGCTCACCCAGCTGGATTCTCAAAAAGTCCCGTGCTTTGGAAACAGAGTCAATCTTTTCTTTTTTTATCTTGAAGTTTAAAGGTTACCCAGAAGACCCCGAGTCCAGCTCACAGCTGGACTTACTGTCCTTTTCCTCTTTATCCATCTCCTCTGGCTCACCCAGCTGGATTCTCAAAAAGTCCCGTGCTTTGGAAACAGAGTCAATCTTTTCTTTTTTTATCTTGAAGTTGAAAGGTTACGCCTTCTGGGTATAACCACCTGTAACTGATTGTATTTGTTTGAAGAAAAAGAATTAAATCTTTGTATTTCTTTCTCCGTTGTCTTATTTCAAATGGCGTGTCTATCAGGATCCAAATAGTACTGTCCCCAATTTTCAAAGATGTCCCCGCCGTCGCTCTTAGGATGCAATTCCTCACGTGTCTCTTCGAGAATCTCATTACAATTTCCTCAGGCAGATTATTCTTCTTTATGTATATGGAGTAGGACCTATAGACCATATCCATTTCGCTCATAAGATAGTCCGCCTTCATATCTGTCACTGGGGCCAATGCTTCACTCATCATTTGCTTCAGATTCTCTCTTCTGCTCTCTGGAACACCCTGGAAGCGAAGGACCAGGTTTGCCTTCTCCATTTGTATTTGCAAAAGCTGTTCTTCTGTTGAGATTTGCTTTTTTCCCAATGTTTGCACCTTTTTCTTCACCTTTTGAGTAGTGGCATCAACCTCTTTCACCTTCTCAGCTGTTTGGTCCATGATTTTAAGAGTCTCATTGAGTTGTGTTTGCTGAGTGGTGATACATTGATTCATCTTTGACAGCTGCTCCTTGAGGTTAGTAATCTGCTCCAGCAGGGGGCGCAGGGACTCTGCCATCGTCTTGGCCAGTTCGGTGGTTCCTTCCGGTTTTGGACTCTCGGCTGGTTTTATTTTTAAAAGTTTCTCCTTCTCCGTCCTCTTCCCCGCCATCTTTATCGATTGTTTACTTTCGCTAAACTTTTAAAAGTCTCTGAATGTGCGCTTATATGCTCGTACATGCCTTGGTAAGTCTTTCCAACAGTTTTTACCGCTTTCGCTCCCCCCCGTTCTCACTTGTGAGTTTATGCACATGGGAGGGACCCCTCCCCTGCTCGCTTTACTCTCTAGTCTGTGGGGTGGGGGAGCTTTCTTCTTAACTTTAACAAAATCGCTCTAAGCCGACTCACGTTCATACTTGGTCATCCAACCTCGGTTTACTTTCGTTTTAACTGCTCGATCTCCTGCGCTTGTCCCAGTCAGCATCACTAGTTCCTTGCGGACACTCGGCAGAGGGACCATGTGGTCAGAGAAGTGCCTCGATTCCCCAGCATTGCGCTTGCAAAGAGGCGACCTCTCAAGAGTCCCTTGGCCAGGAGTCTTTTGCCAGACCCCTGGGAAGGGGGTGCGATGCATCGCCTCCCCTCCTTTCTGCCTGTGCGCAGCTTCTTCCCCGGGAGGTCTGGGAGGTGTGACTGCTTAGCGTGCCGCCATAGACCGGAAGTCCCTGACTCTGGTTTCTGTGATGTCATTTCTCTCCAGCTCCCTGACTACGGACTGAGGACCCTGACTTCTGAGGAACGGCTTCCAGCTTCTGAACTCTTTGATACAACCTCTGGTAACTCTAGGCTACGTTTTGACTTGGTGTTTTGCACTTTGCTCGCTTTACTCTGTCTTCTCTTGTACCTGGACCTTGGACTGTGTTTCGGACTTCTGTGCCCTGCCTGGCCCGCCAGCGCAATCGTGACAGTTACATTCAGATCTTGAGATGCTTAGCTGGCTCAGAGGCTGACTTATATTCCTGAATCACACCACACCCACCCACCCACCCACACACACACACACCCATGATAGAGTATTTACAGTGCACCCCTAGACCCATAGGTCCCTTCTAGGATCCTAGCCTCCTGATACATGCACGCTAGAATCCGTTCTGGCTATTGTTTTTGGAGACGAAGCTCAGGCCCTTTGCCTGACGGCTGATCAGTGTTGACCCGACCACTTGCACGGACTACCCTGGGTACACAACAATATTAAAACACTTTTTTTTTTCTTCCTGGCTCATGGATGGCTTGAGGAAAATTCATGGCCTACTGCTTCAGATGTTTGCAATGTGAGTGCAGAGTGCAAAGTATGAGATCTCTGGACCCTACTTAGGAAAGAGAGTGAGGGGAGATTTTAACCTAACTGTGGGATTTATTTGTGTCAGAGGCATCCAAAAAGCTGCTCACACCAACCCATCCCCTCCCCTAGCTCCCTCACTCCCCCCCATGCCCAAAGCTTGGCAGTTGCTATAGTTACTGCCCAGGCTTCTCCACCACCCCTGCTTCTCCAACAAGGTATGAGCTGGCAGTTTTGAGCAGCTGAGACTCAGCTTCTCGTGAGAGTTTGAAGGAAAGCAGGCAGAGCAGGCAAGGTGGATGAGCTCATTCTGAGCACTGGAGAGAGAGCAAGTAAGTGGTGGTTTCTGCAGAAACAGCAACAGCAACTTGCTTAGGTCTAAGTTCTCATCAGGAGGTGCAGGCAGGCAGGCAGGCAGCTAGCTGGCACTGGATTGGGAAAAGTAGCTTTGAGTCTCTGCTTCCTAACATCTCTGCTGTTGCTCTGCTGTCCAATAGTGTGGCTGGACCGGAGTCAAGAGAAGCACCTCCCATCTCCACCTGCCAAACTGAGGAGGGTGTGTGAGTGTGTGGGTGCTCTGAAACCACAGGAGCCAGCCCCCCCATTGTGTCTCCAACCCAGATTCTCTCCCCCTCCTCCAACCTGTGGGTGTTGGGGCTGTGGGAACCTGGGGGGGGGGTAGAAAACATGCCCTCCTCTTTCCACTTCTCAAGCCTCTGTCCCACTCTGTGCACGCTCACTTGCTTCTTGCCCCCCCTCCCACATTGACTCCTGAGACCTTAAGTTTCTGTGGTAGCAATTTCTTCCCCTTCTCCCCCTCTCTCCAGTACTATGAGGAAGGGGAAGAGAGGGAAGGCTCCTCGTCCTCTGTGGGAACCTTGGGAACCTCTGGCCAAGTCAAGTCCACCCACAGAGCCTCACCACACACAGATCTGAGGTGGCGGTTTGTGTGGTGGCACAGATGGATGTAGCCACTGGCGCTTGTCCTTGCAGCTCCAACAGCTGTTCCTGGCATTCTAATGGGGATCAGAAAGTAAGGACACAATTAAACTTTTGGGGGGGATTTAAGTATCCCCCTTAATTTTTTCAACATTTCAGATTTTTCTGCACTCCTGGGGAGTGTCCCAAGTGTGCAGGAATATCTATTGATCCTCCACCTCCACTGCCTACAACTCCACAACTGAGCAACTGACCACAGCCTTCAGGGGCTGCTGTCACAAAGGAGGCAGGTCATTGTTACTCAGGCAACTGGGATCAACAGTGGGCCTTTGGAGTCTCCACATGGCTGGGGATTTGGGGAAAATGGCTTTTTACCCACACCAAGCATTTTGGGTGGGCTTGTGAGAGTTTGTTGTTGGTGTGGTGGTGTTGGAGAAAGAGGGAGAGGAGCAAATGCCCCCAGCCAAGCCAGCTCCCATAGTGCTGAATCAATGACATTAATTTTGAAAGAGGGTTGACAAAGATTCATGCCAGTATAGCTGGTGCCTTTTCTGGAGACTCCCTCCATGGGTCAAGCGAAAAGGTGTGTGTATGAAGGAGACTCCAGGGGTCTCCTTGAGATGGCAGAGGAAGACCAAGTGCTCCTGCGGGAGGGTCTCTGTCTCCTTGACACATGGAAGGGGGGGATGTGAAGTAAAGTGAGTGAATGTCAGGGAAGAAAGAGAGTCAGAAGAGAGAGCAGGTGGGAAGCAGTGAGGGAAACATGTTCCAGTCCTCAAAAGCCTTGTCTAGAATAAAAACTGGTTGGTCGTGAAGGCACTCAGAGACCTCATTTCTTCTTTCCTTCCTCCCCTCCTTTGTAGCCTGCCATTATTGCTGAGATTGCACTACAGGATATAAAAAGAATGCAACCAGACAGACAGGGGAAGATGCCCAATGAGCATCACAAAGGACTAGGGTTAGCAGACTAGAAGGCAATGCAGGCAAGAAGCAACACAAAAGACCATACCCTAAACAATACAGAGAATGGACCAGGCAGCCAAAGCAAGATTGTACAGACAATCCACTGTGCTCTGGAATACGCCTCAAACTTCCTTGAGAACAGCCCCCATCTGAACTATCCCATCAGAATGCACACCGATTCCCTTTCTCTGAACACCCGCTGGGACGATAGGAGCTGCTGGTTGCCTTCAGAATGTCAAGGGGTGGGACCAGGCAGCATCAAGCAGCGAATCCAGGGCCCAGCCCCACAGAGAATGCTCCCTTCATTTTATCTGCTATGCTCACCCATTCCCTGCCATTGAGCAATATATCCCAATGTGATACTGGGCCAAAACAGAGCCACCAGGCACCAACCAGTAAGGTTAACATCCTCCAGGTGGTGCCTGGAGCTCTCTTGCAATTAGTACTGACCTCCAGATCACAGAGATCAGTTCCCCCTGAGGAAATGGTAAATTTGGAGGGCAGCCTTTATGGAATCAGATCCCCACTGATCTCCTTCCCCTTCCCCAACTCTGCCTCCCCACCTCCTCTACCAAAGCTCTAGGCATTTCCCCAAGCTGCAGTTGGCAACACTACCAGTCACTATCCCAGTGAGCCAGAAGCAACAATTACAATCCTCAGATAGGAGAGCCAAGATGCAGGAACGTGGTTAACTTTAAGGTTACCAACCTCCAGGTTGTAGCTGGAGTTCTCCTGGGATTACAAGTGATCTCCAGGTGATAGATCAATTCACCTGGAGAAAATGGCCACTTTGGAAGCTGTTCACAATGGTATTATACCCCCTGAAGTCCTTCCCTTCCTCAGTGTCTGCCTCCCACAGGCTCCACCCCAAAAATCTCCCGATATTTCCCAGCCCTGAGCTGGCCTCCCTAGTACACTTACCCAATGCATTCTTAAGGAGTTAAGCCTTGAGAAGAAAATAATGTACCCATTTTACAGAAAGGAAAAATGACTGACTCTTGCAGGCAGCTTCCCCCTTGGAAATTGGAAAGGCCATGTTGAGAAATGGCAGAAGCAACATCATGGCTGACCTTTTGCTATGTGAGATGCGGTGGCTAGCAGGCCAGGTCTTGGAAGCCTAACCAAAGGTGTGGTCAAAGGTTTGTCTCTTAAGAAAAAGTAATTTCCTCCCCCACTGGGAAGGAAATTGGACTATAAATAAAACAACATAAATAAAGTACTCTGTCCATCTCTCCCTTTGTCCACCTGTGGCAGGCATAACTTCTCAGAAAATAATGCTAGGGGTCTCAAAATTAGCAATTGGATTCAGAATGATCATGGGAGCTGCAGTGCCAAACATGAATGAATCAGAACCAGGGGTGGGCTGAACCACGAACCAAACCATGAACCAATATGAATCATGAGGCTGGTTCATGAAGAGAATCGGTTCATATCAGCTTGTACTTTGAATATTTCCGGAAGAACTGATGCACAGCTGCTTATGTTGTAGTTAGCATCAGTGTCATCTTTTTCTCTACACTATTATCTTCTATTAAACACTGAGAATCAAAGACATTTTAAAAAAAGAAAGTCTGTTTTTACTCTGGGAGCAGAAATCCATTTGCCTGCATAGCTCCTTTTCAACTAATTTGTCTCTGAGTACATTCTAGACACTCAAAGGGCTGGTTCCACTGATGAAGTCTTCTTTTAAATTCTCTGTTGGATGAGAGCTTCCTCACTTTACAGCATCAGAACTGCAGAAAGACTGTTTTTAAGGTAGGAGCTGAGATATTCTTTAGTTTACAGCTGGTCCCCCTTATAACTACCTCCAGGACTGGCTTCTTTGCCCTCCCTTAGACGGATCACAGTGTCATGCCTGTCCCCGACCCGGCACCTGGGAGCCTTGAAAATGAGGACTCTGCACCTTTAACAACCTCAGAAGCACAAGAGTCCTCACCAAACCTAAGTGCAGGGGAGGATGAACACCAAACCACAGGACAGCTGGCACCTGAAGCTGATCAGGCAACACCTGGCCCCAGCAGCTCGCCACCTGATTCTCCGCCACCTGTTGACCAGCTGAGAAATCAGAGACGCCAGGATCTGGCAACCAGATGCAAGGAGGCACGCTTGCATGGATGACGATCATTAAGTCCAGATTACTGACAGAAGCAAGGACTTCACAAAGGAATGCTAACAAGATAACGACCCAGCACACTATTTGAAGAGACCGCTGGCTGCTAGCAAAGTGTGCTGGCAAACTAGTCCATGGACCTGAAGCTTTGCACCTCTGACTCTGTTTTGGCTCTTGACTGATCTCCCGGTTCCTGAATCCGGTCCGTGTTTGGCGACCCCTCTGGCTCTTGATCCCCAGCTACGCTTCCTGACTACGATACTGGCTTGGACTCTATCGGTAATGTTTGACTACGGCTTGGCTTTGTGTATTTGGAACTGTTTGCTTGGACTCTTGTTGATCTCTCTGGCTGACTCTTGGACTTGCCTATTGACTCTCCCTCTCTGCCCGGCCCCCTGGCTCTGTCATGACACACAGTCCCATTTTTAAAAGTAGGCAGGCAGGATGTCAAAGAGCAACAATGGTAGTACTAGTGTCACCAGAATGACTTTTACATCAAAGAAGACTCCCCCCTCACCCTTCTGTTTCCTGACACCAAATGCCATTTAATTTTAGCAATTAGATATTAAAGAGAAGATTGACTTTTTAGTTTTGTTAGCTAATATCTAAGTGTCAATCTATACCATTATTGCCACTGGGGTCCAAATAGAAAATTAGAATTGAACCTATATTATTTCCATCCTACACTAACTCTCTACAATGGAATAACTTGGGGCTTAGAAAACATTATGACCCCTCAGCTTTAAGATACCTGTCTGGATTATGGGAATGGTAAAACTTACATAGGCCCCTGCCACACGGCAGGGAAAATACTGGCCAAAGTGCAGCTTTAAAAGCCGCACCAAAAAAGAGATGCCGCGGCGGGATCTCACGATCCCCTGAGCCGCAGTGCCATTGCTCCCTGGCACGATCAGATGCCGGGGAGGAAGAGACGATTGGGAGGGAAAGGCTGCCAAACTGCGCATGCTCAAGCATGCGCAGTACGCCCGGGGGCTGGGGATGCGCCGGCAAAAAGACGCGCCGGCGATCCCACAGCCGGCAGTGATGCGGCCTTTCGGAAAGAACCACCTAGGTAGGTGGTTCTTTTTTGCTGCGGGGTTTGGCCGGGAGGGGCAGATTGGGAATGGGCTGAGAACGGGTGCAGCACAATTCCCAGATGTTGCTGTGGGATCGCGCCCGTTTGCTGCAGCCCCGATCCGTCCCTCTCCCGGCCCAAAACGTCTCGTGTGAACAGGGCCATAGTAAAGTAAAACTCTCAATCTCAAAAAAAATGAGATTGCAATATTAGTTGAATAAATGTGCAAGTGTAGAGTAATAGTTAAAAATATGAGAAAAGAGCAAGAGTCCAGTAGCACCTTAAAGACTAACAAAATACTGCTACAGACAGATAACACAACTACCCATGCGATACTGGTATAAAGTCCTTGGTCCCAGTATATAATAAATTTTGTCCCCAACATTTGTATATAATTCCTCAATTGCATATATGGTATCTAGAGACCTCATCTGGATTACATTTTTCTTTCAGTACATCAAAAGCTATAATTGATTGGGTATCCGTGAGATATATTAACTTATTCAGATCATTCTTTATCCACATGCTGAAGTTACTAAGTTGTCTAGCCACTTTAAAGTCAGGATGATAAATAATTTCAGTAGCAACATTAAAGTGGCAATTTGCATCCTATATTTGCCTCTGAAATTAATCAATTCTGCTTGAATCATGGTGGATCCAGATTCCTTTCTATCTTTCTTTTCCCATCACATCCAAAAGGTAAACACAGTATTAATACCCACTTGCTCTATATCCCACACCATGCATCAGTTATCTTCTCTCAGCCACAATGCCAATGCCACCAGTCTTGCTCCTTCATAATACTTTCCTGTGTTTGGAATAGCTGTTCCACATTTGGAATAGTAATTGAAGTATAATTCCAAATAAATTTATTTAGTACTCCTTGAATTTTATTAAAGAACTTTTGAGGACAATTGAGAAGTATATTGAAAAATGCAAATGCAAGTCTAGGCAATATTTTCATTTTAAGCATGGCTATTTTCCCCAGACATGAAACTTTAAACTTTGCTCTGTTTTAAAGAGCAGATTTTATTTTAGTAATATACATTGCAAATTATGCATCAGTATGTTTTCTATATTGATCAAAATAACGCTTCTCAGGTATCTCATATAATCTTTTTGCCAGTTGGAACATGTCAATGGGGTAACCTCTTCTTTTGCTTTTCTGATCTTCCTGATTTTCCTAAATCGATCTTGTAGCCAGAGACTAATTTAAATTCCTGTAAAAGTCTTACTAATGAGGTGGATGAACTATAAATACCACATCATCTCCATATAAAAGAATTTTGGCATTACCCTCTTCACATGGTATTTCTAATATGCCATCACCTTGTCATAGCACGATGGCTAAGATTTCAATCCAGTACTAAATCATAAAAGTGATTGTGGTCAGCCTTGTTAGATGCCATCTGCAGATCAAACCATGCAGAAAAATGGCCTGTGGTTTCTAATACAGAATGTTGATCCACTTAATGAATTGGAAGCTGAATTAAAAAGTGGTTGTTAACATTTTGGGGGTCACAGACTGCCCTTGGAAATCTGATAAAAGCTATCCCCTCCTCTCCAGAAAAACATAACATGGTAGCAGTGACAACAATACATTACCCAACCATGCACAGCAGCATCCCACACCACCCTGCACATGTTACTGGGGGGGGCTTTTAATTGCTTCTCCCCCTCCACCAGCTTGAGAAAGACTGACTGGGGGGGGGGAGAGAGAGAGAGAGAGAGAGAGAGAGAGAGAGAGAGAGAGAGAGAGAGAGAGAGAGAGAGAATATGGGTGGGGGAAGAAGAAAGGAAGCAACAGCAGAACTGGAGCTGGGATTGAGGAGGATTCCTCGCTGCCACTCGCCTATCTCCAATGCTGCTTTTCCTGCAGTATGAATGGATAAATAGCAGGGCAAAATTTTAAAAGGACATCTGAGTCTGCAACTGCAAAGCCTTGCAAAGGAGAGAAAAGGATCATTCTCACCCCAATCTCTGTAGCTGCGGGCTCTGCTGTCCTTTAAAAACATTATCTGCAGCTTCTAACTGCTTCTCCCTCCACACCAGTTTGGGCACTGTTTCTTCCCACTGCTTCTCTCCTCTGACTGACTAGAAGCCAAAAGGAAGTTATAAAAGGATAGCTGAGTTGTCATTAATGGATGGGTAAGCAGAGTGACTGAGAGGTAGGGGGGAGGTGGAGAAGAGGCAGAATTTCCTCCAAGCAGTGTCAGTTGGTACACACCACCTTTTAAAACATTTCTTAGCAACCCTGACAGACAAATAAACTTCCAAAGACAGCTGTGGTGTTGTGGGTGGACTCATTTCAGACTGAAGAATACTGCAGCCCTGCCACCACACAGTTCTCCACAGCAAGGGAAGAGAGACTGAACAAGCAAAGATGCCTTAGGCTGATTCACTGATAAACGAATGGCCATTTAAACAGCTGCTTTTGGCAAGGGCACTCAGAAGGAGAGTGGTACAGGACATCTGCAGCACCTCAAGACCTGCAGTACCCAGTAAGGCAATCTTTGAAATCTCACCTCACATTAAAAAAAGTGATTGTGATCAGAGGTCATTTCGGGGGGAACGCGGGGGAACGCAGTTCCCCCGGGTAAGGTGCAGGGGGCGGGGCACATGACGAAGCCCCGCCCCCTGCTTCCGGCCACCCCGCTTCCAGCCCTCATTCAGCCAGGAGGAGGCAGGAGAAGAGGGAGGGTAAGTTGCTTCCACCCCGCCTCTCCCCACCCCTGCCTGCCTGGGGCCAGGGAGGGCCTTGGCGGGGCTTCCTCGCACTCCCGCTGGCCTTGCAGGTCCACCGCCGGGCCCCTGATGTCAGGGGGTGTGGCATATGCTAATGAGTTATGCTAATGAGTTCCCCTAGCTCTTTTTCTACGAAATGACCCCTGATTGTGATTCTCAGGCAAACTCCTCTTTGAAGCCAACTTCAGTCAGCTGGCTGACTATACATAAGGGAACTGAGCAAGACTAGACAGCTCTCTTTCCAGTGTTCAATAAAGAAAATGGGGGGGGGAGGAAAAAGGGGAAAGTGGGCTCCAACTGTCACTCCCTTCCCTTCACGGGAGGCTATTACAGAGCTGCCTCCTCCCTTAAGGGGCACCACTCAGAACAATTGAAAGAGTCTCTGCCTTTTTTGTCAGAAACAATAATCCCTTATCAGTACCATACAGACCAATACAATGGCAAAAGTACCTCACAAAAGAGGATGCCCTGGCAAAATGGGAAAACCCAGAAAGCTATCAGATCAGTTACTGCAAGAAAGCCATTTAAACAGTAACCAACTATACTATGAAAAGACATTAGTATTACGCAACATTTTGTTGCGGGTCCCCACTTGTAATCTATATTGAGCCAGGATATGGATCAATATGATGACATGTCTTTTGGAACTTTTAATTTCTTACAAATTATAAAGTACTGAGACTGACGCATCGTTGAGTGATTTCAGCTCATACTTTACTTAGTGATTTCAAGAACTTGAGATACAAGGGCAAGCCCGCGGGCTGCTTAAATGCACAAACACACACCCACACACCCAAGATTGGCTTATTTACATTAACCTTAATTCAATAGGTTCCCTTGAGAATCCGGATTAGCCTATAGGCTGTTTCTAGGATCCTCTGTCCCTATTGTTTCTGGGAGAGAAGCTCTGGTTGTTCAGGAGACCGCATGCTTGGTTCAACCATGTGCGTGGTCTCTGTGGGAACACAACACCCCTCCCCCCATGGTCCGGACCATCCCCTAGCAGACATAGTCTTTGAGATAGTTGGGTTTGCGCCGTGCTCTTGGGGAACGGCGCACCTCCGGGCTGTGTGTCTGCGCTTCTGGAGTTGGGCTTTCAAGTCCCTGAGGTGCGGTTGGGGCTTTGAGCTCAGCAGGCATACCACTAAGGTCCAGTGTGGGGGCCAGTGCGGGGTCGCCGCCGCCTTCTGTTGGGGCACTTGTGGGAGCTGGAGGGCGAGCGGGGCCTTCCAGCTCCTCTGGGCTGGCTTCCTTGACTTCGCTGTCTTCAGGAGCCTCAGGATTGGGGTTGGTGAGCCGGTGGCGCAGCTGGTCAATATGCCTTTTGAGCAACTGCCCATCTTCACAGGATACTTTATAAGAGCGTGGTCCCGTGACCCGTACTATTTTGGCAGGGATCCACACGAGGCCCCGGGCATAGTTTCTGTCGTACACTGAGTCCCCTGGGAAGGACCCCCGGTAGCCACTTGGTCCTGGTTAGCCATGTCGTATTCTGGAGCCCGGTCCAGGTGAAGATGGTCTAACCGAGTGGTGAGGCGCTTGCCCATAAGGAGCTCAGCTGGGCAGCAACCTGTGGTGGTATAGGGGGTCATGCGCTGTCTGAACAAGAAGACCGCCAACTTGTATTTCCGATCCCCAGGATCCATGCGGCAGAGCGCGTCCTTAGTTGTCCTGACCATGCGCTCTGCCTGGCCATTGGTGGCTGGATGGAATGGGGCTGAGCATACATTCCAGATGCCATAGTATTGTGAAGCCCGCAGGCTGTTTAAATGCACACACAGAAACACACCCCCACACACCCGTGATTGGCTTATTTACATTAACCTCCATTAGATAGGTTCCCTTGAGGATCCGGATTAGCTGTTTCTAGGATCCTCTGTCCCTATTGTTTCTGGGAGCAAAGTTTTGGGTGTTTGGGAGACTGTGTGCTTGCTTCGACCACGTGTTGGAACACAACACAAATCAAGGTGATAATAGCCTCAGCTCACTATTGTGATACTTCACCATATGTTTGGAAATATGCAAATAATTTTTCTGAACATCAATTTAATATAAATAGAATTTATTTATGGACTTATCTGGTCCAAGGGATTTATTTATTCAATTTTAGATTTTTAGTAGTTGATTTTATAGACATAGGTTTGAACAAATCTTCCATAAATCATTAACACAAAAAAGTTTATTGAAGAAATTCTATGGGATTCTTTTGGAACAGTCCATGCCAGAAAATAGATAAAAGATCAGGACATCAATATGCCCACACAGGAATTATGCAAGTTGCAGAAAGTAATTTATATCTTCTCTATGAAGGCAGGGTTAAAGAGAATGGGATTAAATTATTATATAGACAGTATTACACTCCTGCTAGTTTGGCAAGGATATTTAATTCAACATCTTATATATACTGGAGATATGATAAGGTGACAGTCACCTTCCTGCATATTTGATGTAACTTCCCTGAGTTCCAACTATATTGGGACGGGGTGGTGGTGACAGAGAAGAGTTGGGGGTTGGGAGAAAGAGAAAGAGTGACAGAGTTACTGGCAAGTCCTGCTTGTATTGTCATCAACATGGCCTGTATCATCTCATCTGAAGGGGGCATTCACTGACATTTAAATGGAAAATAGTAATTATTTCTGTTACATGAACTGCTCTGAGTGTATGGGTACAGCCTTCTCATGTTCATTCACAGACTCATGTCCTTTGGGACATTTATATTTGTTTACACATGGGTCAAGATTGATACTGTGTTTCCCAGAAATGGAAGGAGGCAAAGGACATTTAAATCCTTAAACTATTTAGAATAAAGGACATTTAGAATAAAAGGAACAGCATAAAAGAAAAATGGGCTGCCATCACACATACTTTTAGATCTGACATAAGTGCAAATGCCTGACAGATCTAAAGGGCATGATCAGACAGCAACATCTGGGAAGCGTCCCGCAGTCATCAGCAGCTCATGCTGCTCCACCGCAGAAGTGGAGTTAAAAGACACCAGGGGAAGTCCGGCTCTAACGGGTTCTGACAGGCCACGGACAGACTTTCCCCTGTCTGATAGTGCAAGCATGCGCTCGTGCTGTTGGGATGGTCTGATCATTCCATCCTGGCTCAGTGCCTTTCCCCCCCCTCTTTGCAGTATGCGCATCTTCATCCTATGCAGTATGCGCATCATTGCATACACCATAAAGGGCCCTCATTGGTCCAGCATTGTATTATATGTGCCCAGAGAAGGTTTAGCCTGAAAGGAAGGGGGTGTTGCTAGCTATGAGAAAATATAAAATATATTTTGCCTTGTTCAATGAGAAGAGAACGGGAGGTCATGTGGTCCGAGTTTCCTTGAAGATTGAGGGCAAACAACTGTCTTTGGGGAAGAGTATCTGCTCTAGGTTCCTGAGGGTGCCCAAATCTGAACTGCTGAGCAGGAAAGCCCTTTTTATATTATTGGTCATGAAGACCATCAGGGTTTGAATTTGTACTGGAAAAATCCAGTTTTTGGCAGAGCTACCAGGAACTACTGAAAGGCTGGTTGGGTTTAGAGACACCTGATTGAGTTACAACAGACACAGGACTAGCTTGGACCATAGTTGGACTGAGAGAGTCATTACTAAGCACCCAAAACAGGCCATAGACAATGCTGCCTTGAGGCTTTCTGGGCTTGGTCGGCATTTTATTTCCTCCATATGCATGGCAAATCTTATACTCCTTTTAATCGAAAATGTGGAGAGGACCCTTGTGGCTTTGTCCCATTTCCCAGTGCTTCAGGGATATAAACTACAATGGTGAGGGCCTCCTGGGTCACTCATTCCAGGGTTGGGGCACCTGTAGGGGTACCTTCTACGCAGGGTTACCTAGGAGACTATTTAAAAGGAAAAAGTAATGAGGACTTCTTTAAAAGGTTATAACATGTTGGATGCCTTCAGTGAAAATGCATAAGTAGGGCACAGTCTGGTAAATCATATTTTTAAGCTTCTCAGCAGATTGGTTAAATCCCAAACACCGAGCTTCCTGGCTAACCAGAATCTTATTCTTCAGTGACTTACAATTTGCACTGGTTTGTTTTAGCATCAGTTGATGCTTGGGCATCTGTTAAATGAGAGCAAAGATCCAAACATTCTAACCGATCAGTTACATCACATAATAACAGCAGGGCCTCGATTTTAGAGTATGTCATGAGACAAAATGAAATACTTGGTTTCAGTGCATCACTTAACATGACAAATGTTTACTGTCAAGTACCAGCCAAAGA
>NW_015161426.1:822451-831288 GCF_001447785.1 Gekko japonicus
TGCAGAGTGTTTTATATTGATAAAATCCAAATTTTTGCATAATTATATGGCTGTTAACATTCATGTGCCTCTGGCAATGATTCTATTTAGCAAAGTGAATTAGTTTTTTCCCCCCTAATAATTCTTCAGAGTGCTATATACCAAGCAGGATGTCTGAGCTATAGCTGCCTAGCTGTTAGTATGCTAATGTATTAACAATTCTGAATGTACAGTTCCACAAATTGTTACTCTACTGGCAAAAAAAATTAGCTTAAAAAAATAATTAGGCAAACACCCATTTTGTCAGTCTCCAGACACATTCCAGCTGTTCAAGATACAAGCAGAGAGTGTAAAAATCCGGTAGTTTAAAATTCTCTAGGAAAACGTGGCATTAGCACTCCAAATGTAGTTTCTGTAATTGGCATTTTGATTAGAATTAATAAGGCAGTAAATTCTTCTTAACAAGATACCTGGTTCATTACTGTAATATTAATTTGTTGCATTTTAATAGGACTTTCTATATCAGACACCACAGCACATAGCAGATATCTTGAAGATAAGCGTCTTTTTTCTCCAAATGGATGGAATTTGAACATCTGTATTACCAACTGCATAATGAAAGAGCTCAAATTACTCCTGGAACCCCTGAATCAGAAGATCAGGAATTACTCTGATGTAATTAACATAGATTAGGCTTTTGACAAGGCACTTCACCAAAGACCCCAGAGGAATCTTAGCAGTCATGAGATGAGAGGATGGGTCCTCTTATGGATTAAAAACTGGTTAAACAACAGGATGGCCTGGGCTAGCCCAATCTCAACAGATCTCAGAAGCTAAGCAGAGACAGGCAATAGCAAACCAACTCTGAAGGTCTCTTGCCTTGAAAACCCTACAGGGTCACCATAGGTCAGCTGCAACTTGATGACAGTTTACACACACACACACAAGTAAACAACAGGAAGCAGAGAATGGAGGCTATTCTGCATGTGTGGGTTTTGTTTGTTTTGATCCCAAACTACTTCAACTATTTTTTTTCTTTTCAACACACGTTTTGCCCACCCTCGCCCACATCCAGGCTCCCCAACTGATTCCGTGCCCCCCTCATGCCTTCCCCCCTCCATGTGGGGTTCCTTGCTCTTTTAAAATTATTTTAAATGTGCAAGATTAGCAATCAAACTCTAAGATATCTGCCTGCACGCAGCCAGGCTCCTCTGGTCAGCCTCATGGCTATAAAACTGATTATAAAGCCATGCAACCATGAAACTGACCGGCAGTAGATAGCCCTGGCATTTTTTCACTATCTCCCCTACAATCTGGTCAATTTCGGTCCCTGCCATATGGCAGGGAAAAGGACGGTCGAACTGTGGCTAATCTGAGCCGCATCACAGTTGAGACGTCGCGGCGGGATCTCACGGATCCCCCGAGCCGCGGCGCCGTCGCTCCCTGGCACGATCAGATGCCGGGGAGAATGCGACGGTGGGAAGGGGAGCCTGGCGAACTGCACATGCTCACACATGCGCAGTTCGGCCAGGAGCCGGGATGCGCCGGCGCAAGGATGAGCTGGCGATCCCACAGCCGCACTTGCTGCGGCCCAATCGAAAGAACCACCCAGGTAGGTGGTTGTTTTTTGGTGTGCTGTATGGGCGGGATGGGATGGATCGGAGACGGTAGCACGACGTTCCCCAGATGTTGCTGTGGGATCGCACCCGTTTGCTCTGGCCCCGATCCGTCCTTCTCCCGGCCCAAACGGCTCGTATGAACAGGGCCTTCATTGTCCCAGCTAGCAGGCACAACAGGCACCTGAGCAGAAAGACAGTACCAGAGCAGTTTGGAAAGGTAAATCAAAGCCAGTCCAATGGTTGGTAATTTGTTAGGTGTAGACAGGTCTGAGAAGCAGAATCCAAAGGCAGTCCAGATAGCAAAGTCCAAGGTCAGTCCAAAAATCACAGGGGACAAGACAGGAGTTGTGGTCACTGGGTTCACAGATATGTGACTCATTTCCACAACTGGAAAGGCATGCCAGCTTGGTTTAAGTAAGCCTCTCACAACAAACTGAGTTATGCAAGCCAAAGTCCTGCAATCACTCAAGAATGCTGTCAGCCAAACGCTGGCATTGAGCCAAGAGACATGCACTGTGCCTTCTCTCTGTAAGCTGCCAGCGAGATCACTCCCGGCATTGGTCTGCTGCTGAGGGGGGAATCAGAGGAGTCATCCTGCCCCAGTTGGTCTCCATCAATCCCTCCCACAGTCTGCCTGGAGGAGTCAGGGTCAGCTGTCAGCACTGAATCCTGGAGCTCCTGTCTTTCCTCAGCTGTTTCTTGTGAGCTAGGCCCAGGCTCTGTGACACTTGAGGAGTCTTCCTCCAGGCTGAGTTCTGACTGGTCAAGCTGACCCACAACATTCATGGTCCCAATGCTTTCTGGTCAGTGTTTTAAATAAAAAACCCAGCAATAAAGTATTGTTAGATCACTGATACATAGAAGCAATAGTGTTAGGAGATTCTCTGCATTCCCAGCTTTCATGTTTTTCTTTTTAAAAAGTAAATCTTGACCCCATTCACTCACAGAAATACAAGGGAAAAGGTATATCTCCATGGTGCAAGGAGCTAGAAACTTACTTTTAAAAAAAGCTAGGAATTCAGAATACCTGCTAATGTACCTTCAGTGCTCCAGCAATTAAGCTATATTTTATTGCTTTTTTTGGAAACAAAAAGAAGGAGTCACTTGTCCTCAGGGTAGGGGGGAGGAGATGCCAATCCTTCCCATACTATTTAAAATGGCTCTGGTTAATGACAGTTAAGGAGCCATTTTCTTTAGCCTTCTGTTCTTCTAACTCTACCACATGTGGGTTTACCTTCCCTCAGTATTCTATATTTAAAGTTGTCCTTTAAAAACAAACCAGCTGCTCTGTAAGGAGTCTGTTTTTGTTAATTGCTACTACTTGATGAAAGAGTTTTGCTTCACATATTAATTAAAATGGGTCTGGTTAATGCATGCTCAAGGTGTGATTGGAAGCTTATGCTATAAGGGATCCCCTGACGAATCCATAGGTGAAATGTGTTGGGATCAAGAAATAATTTTTTAAAAAATCTATACCTTGTTTTTCTTTTCTGTGGCTCCAGTTATTGCAGTGGCAGGAGCCATTTTGTTCACTGTTCTCTTCTCTGAGACTTCCACATGTGCACTACTCATCCAATCAGTAAACAGAGAATTGCCAGTGACAACAGCTTTGGTGGAGAAGGAAATGTCTCAAGGCTCCAGTGAATGCCGTGGCAGGAGCCATTTTGTTGACTACTCTCTTCCCTGAGACTTCCACATGTGCACTAATTGTCCAATCAGTAAACAGAGAATTGCCAGTGACAACAGCTTTGGTGGAGAAGGAAATGTCTCAAGTGTGCAGTAGCACTAGACTCCATGTGCAAAAAATAAAAAGAGGTATGTGCTGTGATGCCGCTGGTGATGCCATTGGTGATGTCCAGCATCCTTGCTTGATATTCCAGTTTATTTGGCCATGTGTGGAAGACATACACCAACCCCACAGCAGAAGAGATTCAGAGGGAAGGGTATGTATGTGGAACTATTTAAATGCTTGTGGATCAACCGTCAAGAAAATCAGGAATAAGTTGTGCATGTGAAATAGCCCTAGGAATAAATGCACAGTTTTTACAATGTAGGTAAGTAAGCAGCGATGCCCCAGAAGTACTGGTATGGGGGGGGGAGCAGTACGTGGCCCTGTTTGCAGATTATACCAAACTCACCAAAATGGTAAAAACTAAGGTGGATTGTGAAGATCCCTAGGAGAATCTCTATAAATTGGGTAAATGGGCAACCATGGGGCAAATGAGGTTCAATGTATGTAAGTGTAAGGTGATGCACATCAAAACAAAAAAATCCTAACTTTAAATATATGCCAAAGGGCTCTGAACCAGTCATGACAGGGAGGGAATGAGATTTTGGGATTATAGTGGACAGCCAAACGAAAATATTGACTCGTGTGAGGCAGTGGTGACAAAGACAAATTCCTTGTTGATGACTACTCAGAAAGAGACTGAAAATTAAACAGCCAATATTGTAATGTGTTTGTATAAAGCTATGGTGTGGCCTCATATGGAATACTGTGTACAGTTTTGGTTGCTTTATCTTAAAAAAGGTATTGTAGAGCTTCAAGAAGTGCAGAAGGGCAAAAAAAGAATATTAAGGGGTTAGAATACTTTCTTTATGATGAAAGGCTAAAGAGACTGGGGATTTTTCCATTTAGAAAAAATATGTTGGGGTACATGATACAGGTTTATCAAATTATGCATTGGGTGGAAACATTTTTTCTCTAGCATAATATTAAAACTCAGGGGCATCCAGTAAAGTTGATGGGCAATAGATTCAGAATAGACAAGAGTACTTCTTTACTCGGTGAGTAATTAAATTGTAGAATTCACTGCCAGAGGATATAGAAATGGCCCTGGAAATAGATGGCTTTAAAATGGGATTGGACAGGTTCATGGAGAATAGGCACATCAATGGTTACTAGCTGTGGTGACTAAAGGGAACCCCTCCATATTTAGAGGCAGCAAACCTCTCTGAATACTGGTGCTATGAGATAACATCATGAAGAAACCTTGGTCTGTTTGTTGACCCTCCATGGTGGTGGTTAGAAACAGGATGCTGGACTAGGTCAACCACTGGTCTGATCTTAAGTTCATATAAACACCACACAATTGCAATAATACTGTAATGTATTGATATATGTATTAACATGTATAAATAACATACAACTAGACTCAGGAACACCAGCAACAAAATGTGGGTAAGAAAAAGGCTCACTTGACAACTTATAAAAGGAAAAGACAGTGGTACCTCCCTACTTCTAACTAGGGTGCAGTGACTACCAGAAAATGCTGTAATTGTAGTCAACACTTTGAGCTGGTATACTACCATGAATTGGAATTGGAATTACTGTGATGGGGAAACCAGCATCAGACATGGCCTTGCTCCATTACACAAAGCTGTTAGCAGAGAAATGGTTGTCAACATGGTAGACTAAGACCTAATAGGGGTATTACTCAAACAATTTGCTAACACAAATCTTTCAAGGTAATATAATTATACTGCAACTAGCACAGAGGATAAGAGAATTTTCACCACACACAGAAATGCTGTGACCTTTCAGAGTCATTGTACCTGGTGTCGTTTTGTGTTCTCGAAGCTAGGCAACCCACAGAATCTCAGGTATCCATTCAGTAATCAAATTAAATTACAGAACTTTTATCCTGCAAGGAGAAAAACAGCTTGTGTGTATGCACATGGGCACATGAAAGTGGCTGCATTTTATTTAAAATATACAGGGAAAGTTACCCCCCCCCATATTTCTTTGCAATAACAACAAACATATAATACCTTTTATTAAAACAGATCCTTGTACTAAGAAAAAGATATCAAACAGGGTATAAATTTTCAGATTCTGTAGAACTCTTCATAAGGCCAGAAAGGTGTGAAAAATGCTTCTGTTCATGATAGTATGACCTTTAGTATGCCTCCTGTGTAGATTTGCTGCAGACTCAATAGGTGCTGTGTTTCCATATTGACCTTCTGGAAAGAAGAAAAGACAGTGGCAGCCTTCAATTGTCAATATAACATCCAGTGGTTGATTCAGTGTCTAACACAAAATGAAATACATAGGTCTTTAAAAGGCTGAGAGAAAAGGGAAAATATGGTCATCCTCTAGTAACAATATGTTTATATTACCAGTACTGGAGACTAATTTTAGATAATGCTCTAAGTAAATTGATGTGCAGTCGTTACTTTTACTGGGTCCTGGACTTCATTTCTGCCTAAGGAGTGGGTTGAAAATTCCCAATAAAGGATATAACATTTTGAAGTATGTTTCTTATGGTCTTGGGATTTTGGTCAATAAAGGATTAGATGTTGACAGAATCAAAGGCAGATGGTGGCAGAATGAGTTAAGTGCAGTGGGTAGGTTGTCAAATGCGGTGGTTTGGCAACTTGATTGTACTAGCCTGTAGGACTGTGTTAGTATGAAGACATATGTTGATGGAGGGCTCTAGCAGTAGCAATTAGATTCCACTGGACTGAGTGGATAGATTACTTTCTAGAACTGGAATCTAATACAAATTGTCAGACTTAATCATTTATAAATTACACAAGTTACACTGAATTATTTTGGAATATGAGTATTTTTAACAAAGACTGCCAAAAAGGGCAAACTGCACAAAGAAACTGTGAAGAAAGCACAAAACTCTATGCATGTGATACTATTGCTTCTTTGAGCAAACACGGGAGCTTTGTCTTTAGAAAAATGATTTCTGTGAGTTTAAATGTAATTGATTTATAGATTTTTATGGCTTGGATCCCTCTGAATATATGCATAGATCGAAGCATTTCCATCAGCACAGCAAATCTTCCTCCCCCTCTTCCTTTTCTTTGTGGCCCAAATGCTGTATCTATGGGGACATGAGTCACCCCCCCCCCCAAACAGCATGACTAGAGAGATGGAAGTCAGCAGCAAGGCAGGGAATCAATTGTGACTAGGGTTCCCAAGTACTTACCGCGATCCGGCGGGGGACACATGCTCCCCAGCCAGAACATTCCTCCCTGTAATGCACCATGCTGTCACCAGGAAGTGACGCTAGGCGACGCTCTGACAATGGGTCTGAAAACTCGATGGTACCATTGAGTTTCCAGTCCCATTGCCAGAGCGTTGCCCAGCATCACTTCCTGGTGATGGCAAGGTGTGGCGCGTCTGTTGTCCACGCGGGAATGGTCCTGGGAAGACGTATGTGTCCCCCGCCGAATCACGGTAAGTACTTGGTAAGCCTGTGGGAAGGGTACTGAATTTATTTACTGGAAACAGTTGTAAACCACATTAAGACAGAGTGCTAGATCCAACACAAGCAAGAAATAAAAATATAATGAGAATATATTCAATTAGATCCCATGGAGGATTTCTGCTTCTGGAAAGGGGTCACAATGTGACCTAATTGAATATATTCTCATTATATTTTTATTTCTTTATTGTGTTGGATCTAGCACTCTGGTAATGTGGCTTACAACTGTTTCCAGTAAATAAATTCAGTACCCTTCCTATTATCCTCCACCACTACCAACTTGGTGTTGTGAAAGGGTACATAAATTGGTTTGGAAGGGAAATGAACCCATGAACATTTCTTATCCTGACTCAGATAACTGATCTATTGAGATCAGTATTGCCTCTTCTGACTAACAATGGTTGTTCTGGAGGTCATTTAACTACCTCTTAACTATGGGTGTGCAAAAAACCCCCAGTATTTTTGGGAGTTGGGTATATTAAAGCCAAAAAACATTGGTATTTCCCAATATTCCCAAATCCCAATACCAGTATGGTATTGGGATTCGGGGAATATTTAATTTATTTATTCAACTTATATTCCACCCACCTCGCAAGTGGGATCAGGGTAGATTACAACAGGAATTCCACAGCAACAATTAAAACAGGTGTAACAAATAAATAGGTAAAACAGTTAAAAACAAGAAACTATAAGCTGAGAGCAGATGGCACTGTAAATTACAAATACAGTGTTCTTGAAAAACTGAAACAGCTAGGCCGTAAACCAGACTATACAGTCTTCTCAGATGGACCATGTTGGATGGAGAGCTTCAGCAAGGGAGTGCATCAAGTTGATTTATTCCATCTACTTGATGGAATAAATTGACACCTGCCACCTCACCCAAAGGCCTGATGGAACAGCTCCGCAGGGCCTTGATCTCAGGTGGGAGCATTTTCCATCAGCCAAAGCCAGGGCAGAAAAGGCCCTGGCCAAAGCAAAACAGGTATCTTTGAGCTAGGACAACCAGCAAATGCTGATCTGCCAAGTGCAAAGCACTCCAGGGCACATATGGGGAAAGGTGGTCCTTCAGGTATGTCGATCCCTGGCCGCACAGGACTTTAGAGGTCAATACCAACACTTTGAAGTGGATGAGGTACTCAATCGGTAGCTAGTGCAATTGGCGTAGCACCAGCTGCATGTGTGCCCACACAGGCAATGCAGTCAACAGGTGTACCGCCACATTTTGCACTAGCTGGAGTTTCCAGATCAACCTGAAAAGCAAGCCTGCATTAAGTGAGTTACAATAATCAAGCCTGGAAGTGACCATTGCATGGGTCCCTGTAGCCAAGTCCTGGGGGAGAGATCAGGAACCAATTGCCTGATCTGCCAAAGATGATAAAAGGCAGACCTGGCAGTGGCAGTGATGTGGGCCTCCACAGAAAGTGAAGCATCCAGGATCACCCCATAGCTCCTCACCATTTGGGCCGGCACAAGTGATGCACTGTCCAAGGCAGGGAGTGTAATTCCCGATCCAACCCCCCTCCAGCTCAGGTTCAGGGCCTCCACCATTTCTGGATTTAATTTCAATCTGCTGTAGCCACTCAGTCACAGTCCCCAGTGCCCTGTCCAGGTTTTCTGGGGTAGAGCCTGGGCAGCTGTCCGACAACAGATAGATTCCTGATTTTCGGGATTCCTGATTTTTTTCACGTACAATGGACCCGAGAAGAAAAAACCCTGAGAGGATCAGCTAGGACATCGTAGAGTTGAGAGCTCCATACTGCCCCTGCTGATCCTGGGCTGGCTCTTCTTTGCAACTCAGTTGGTGTAGGGCTGTCAGCTCCTGCCACCCCCTTGAATCCTGGGCTGTCTTCTCTTTGCAGTTTGGCCAGTGTGGAGCTGTTAGCTCCTGCTGCCCTCTCTGATACTGGGTTGGCTCCTCTTTGCAGCTCTGTTTAAACTGAGCTGCAAAGAGGAGCCAGTCCCAGCCAAGGCGGCGCAGAGCTGTCTTAACAAGTGATGCTGAGAATTGAACCTGGGACCT
>NW_015161427.1:0-15244 GCF_001447785.1 Gekko japonicus
TAAAAGTAAAGACTGTGTGCAGGAGCAATAAGTATTTGGCTTGGCTTGGCTTGATAATTATCCTCTGTCCAAGAAGGGCAAATCTAACCTCTCTAGAAGATCAGCCTTTTAAATAAGTATTACCTTTGTGTTGCCTGGATTTAATTTTGGCTAGTTCTCTTCATCTACTTAACTACAGCTTCCAGGCACTGATCTGGGACAGTATGGAAGCTATTCCACTTACAATGAAGGTGGGCAGTTATGGCAAGGAGCTGTTAATATTATGCTTTGTAGTTACAGAGGTGAATAAAGCTTTGTTTGTTGCCATTATAGAAAATGCTGTTCAAATTATGAATGATCTGGCAAATTCAGTCTTTCCCTTCTCAGAAACTATGTTCTGCCTGTTCCTTGCAACCTAGGTAGGATGTACATGATGTTGGGTGTTGTGACAATTCACAGGTACTGGATGTTCCTGGTTGGGCAGGACTTTCCAGGAGGTAAATTTTATTTACCTGAGCCTGCTTTGGCGGGGAGGGTGGGGTATAAATTTGATGATGATGATGATGATGATTACTTTTATGAATTGTTATATTGCATTTATGAATTGCCCAGTCCCTACTATTGTAGGTCTCTGGGTGATATGCAACATGGTAAAAAAAATAAAACTATAAAATGAACACAGACAGTATTAGTATTAATACATTAATACTTGCTGTTGTTGTTCAGTCGCACAGTCGAGTCTGACTCTTCGCGACCCCATGGACCACATCACACCAGGCCCTCCTGTCTTCTGTTGTCCTCTGGAGTTTGCTTAATTTCATGTTCGTTGCATCTATGACACTAACCATCTCATCTTTTGCCATCCCCATCTTCTTTGACCTTCAATCTTTCCCAGCATCAGGGTCTTCTCCAGTGAGTGCTCCCTTCTCATTTGGTGGCCAAAGTTTTTGAGCTTCAGCTTCAGTATCTGGCCTTCCAGGGAACAGTCAGGGTTGATTCCTTTTAGGATTGACTGATTCAATCTCCTACATTAATACTACTATTAGTATTAATATTATTTATTTATTATTTCAACTTTTACCCCGCCCTCCCCTCCGAAGCAGGCTCAGGGCAGCTTATATAAAAAACAATGAAACAAGATACATATCACAATAAAAATACATAAAACATAACATAAGACTGTTAATATATCAATGGTGGTACAGTATAATAAAGTGCATTCATGAACACGATCAGCGGTGGATACCATTCTAGGTCGCTTCTAGCTCTAAGTCGGCACAGGGCTTAGCTGATAAAGTGCAGCTCCTATTGAGATGCCTACTGGAAAAGCTCCATTTTCACGGCCCTGCAGAACTGTGAGAGGTCCCGCAGGGCCCTGATTTTGCCAGCGACCTGGAGCTGCCAATGAAAACGCCCTGGTTCTGGTCGATGTCAGCCTAACATCCCTCGGACCAGGGAGGGCCAAGCGGTCTTGTGATCCTGATCTCAGTTCTCTCTGGGGAACATGCGGGGAGAGGCGGTCCTTCAGGTAGGCAGGTCCCTGGCCATAAAGGGCTTTAAAGATCAAAACCAGCACCTTGAAGCAAATCTGGTGTGCTATTGGCAGTCAGTGCAGTGTCTTTACTCAGACTGGATGTGCTTCCACATAGGGAGACCCATCAACAGCCTGGCTGCTGCATTCTGCACTAGCTGCAGCTTCCGGAGTTGCCCCAAAGGCAGCCCCATGTAGAGAGTGTTGCAGTAGTCGAACCTTAAGGTAACCATTGCGTGGATCACCGAGTAGAGAGTGTTGCAGTAGTCGAACCTTGAGGTAACCATTGCGTGGATCACCGAAGCCAACTGCCTAATCAGCTGAAGATGGTAAAAGGCTGCCTTGGCGGTGGCTGCTACCTTGGGCCTCCATTGTTAAGGAGGCATCCAGGAGCACTCCCAAATGCCTGACCTTTGGCGCTGGCACTGAATATTCATACGTTAATTTTTTAAAAATCAAGTGGCGAAAATTACAGTTTTCTCCCATGGTTACAATAGCACAGTACCCAATAATACATAAATCCAGTCCTGCAGGCAACATTGTTCATATTTGTCATGATCCAGCAACCACTGGCTTAACAACAGAGTCTGAACATAGTTTTGGACAAGTTGTATGTTGGTTTCTATCTCATATCAAACAAAGATGGAACAGGCAATCTTTGGGAGATAAGCCTATCAGTGGAAAGCTGGATATTTCATAGCTCAATAGATCTTCCAGCTACTTTTATGTAGCCAGCACATTCCCATCAATATAGAGTTCAAGATATCCTTGCAGTGGCAGGACAAAAGCCATCCAGGGTGCATCATATGGATGTAGCATGTGCATGATTTCCAGACCACAGGCTGATATTCCTGGTGTTCAGTAAAGGCTGAGTGTCACAGGTTTCATGCACCAGTGAGATCAGATCATATATATATGGCTTCTGGAATGTGGACTTTCCAACTCCTGCTTTTTTCTTTTTATGAATTATGTACTACCACCATACTTAGATATCAACACGGTCAGGTGTCCTGCCTTTACAGACTTCCTGGGATTCTGTCAGAGCAATTTTCCTGCCTGAAATTCTCCTTTGGTTCTTGAATGGTTGCCTTTTTATGGTTGAGCACTTCACACATGCTTGGTACTACATCTAGAAATCCTGGCCCTTAACTCTAAGGGAACAGATGCTTTGTGCATCAGGCGAGGAAGCATGCCTGGTAGGAAAGGCAGAAAACTCAAAGTTGAGGGGACCAGATTTGTTCCACATGACTTCTAGCATATTAAACAGTCAGTGGTCTATTAATCTTAACAGTGTGGCTTTCATAAACGGCATACTGCTTATGGTCATCAGCTGCAAGGTCATGTCTCATGTACAAGGGCATTATGATGAATAAGAAATATTTTCCCCAAGCCTTGGCCTATTTAAGTAGCATTTCACTTTATCTAAATGCATTTTAAATGAATTGTTATAATGCTTCAGGGTATATATTTAACAGCTGGCACAAGTTTTAATATTGTTTGAGTAATAGTATTAGAGAGGGGGGACAAACCTCCAGATAAGCCTTAAAGCACTTTTATTATTTTAAATTGTTAACAGGATAAATCTTGCTACAGGTTTCAGAGAAAAGTGATTGCATTTATTGACTATAATGTCATATATTATGTGTGTGTGTAAATGCCATCACACTATTTGATACTGACATTTTCTGCATTTACACCTCAATATTCCATGACTACATACACCGGTGACAATAGGAAGTCTGTAAAGGATATCGGGAAAAGCAGAACTTTGGGTCTAGTTTTGAGATCCACTATCGAAAAGAAATTGCAATAGTCATCAGGTGGATGGTCTGATAGCATTGAATCCTGGATGATAACATTAAGGTAAAGGTAAAGGTTCCCTTGCTCGAAAGCCAGTCGAATCTGACTCTAGGGTTGCGGTGCTCATCTCCGTTTCAAAGCCGAAGAGCCAGCGCTGTCCGAAGATGTTTCCGTGGTCATGTGGCCGGCATGACTAAACACCAAGGCGCACGAAACGCTGTTACCTTCCCACCAAAGTGGTACCTATTTATCTACTTGCAATTTCTTGCTTTCGAACTGCTAGGTTGGCAGGAGCTGGAACTAGAGACGGGAGCTCACTCCATCTTGCGGCACCCGGGTCTCGAACTGCTGAATTACTGACCTTCCACAGCCTGCAATTCAGCGTCTTAACCACTTGAGCCACCGTAGCTCCTGATGATAATATTAGCCCTTCCTAAATGTACAAAGACAAGGGCCATTTAGGTCAAAGAGGATGCAGTCTTTGTGAAAGTCTTTGTGGATATTTAAGTCTCTTTAGCTGTCAAGCAATGGTAAAGAAAATAGTGTGAGGCAAGAATTTAGTCAGGTCATTGCTTAGGTGGCACACCGGAAAAGGGTAACTGGTACCCTAGCATTTGTCTTCAGAGTGCCTCAGGTTAGAGTGACAGGCAGTAGTATCCTGGGGTGGTTGTCAGGAAGGTGACTGAAAGAAATAACATGCCATCTAGTAATATCATAGCAAAATAACACTGTGGGAAGGAAGAAGTCAGTTTGCTGAGGCTTATGAAAGCAGCTTCAGAAACATTGGGAATGAGCTGAGAGAAGAAGACAATGGATGATACTAGCTACCAGGAGCTGGTATAGCAAAGTGGCATTCATGTATCCAGTTGACCAAGCTTATAGTCCTACACCAAGGATCCTCAACCTTCTTGAGTCCATGGAAACTTTGGGGATTTTGAAAAAGATTAGTGGGCTGCTGCAGTACTGTAATGAGAAATGGGGCCAATCACAAAATGGTTTCATAGGAGGGTAATCACAAACTGCTGAGTGGGTCAAAGCCAAGGCTCCTCCAAAGATAGAAGCAGACTTTATGCATTGGGGTCCCCCAGGTTGTTGTTGTTTTAAACACCACTGACTCCAATGAGGTGCAGGTTTGGCTATTTAATTTAAGGAAGAGATGCTTTAGAGGAGAAGAAAGTGAGTGCCAGGAAACATATCAGTGGGCACCACAGTGCATTAGCAATTGCTGCCATACGGGGACAGGTAGGCCTCTTATGTCAGTCATGTCCACAGACCAATCTAATGGTCTAACTGGACATACATTTTTTTAAAAAAATTTCATCATTCAGATCTCTTTGTTTGGCCTACTATTTATTTGTGTGTATATGTTTAAAGCCAGATGATCAGTTCTAACCAAAGAATATCTGCAGGTTGCTTTAATTCTGTTGTTCTTAGAATTATACTATGCTGTGCTGATTTCATTGTTGTTAAATGCCTTATGTTCCAATTCTCCGGGAGAAAGGTAGACTTATAAATGTTTTAAATAAATAAATCTCCAAGGTAAAACTTATCATTGTCTTCCATCACAGTAATCAATTAGGGTATAGACATTTTGCACAGATGCTATTCTGATATTTGCAGCCTGGATGTCCTGACACCTCAGAGATTCATGGGTGAGCTAACATTGCTACAGCTGTTGACATTTCAGCTGCAGAAACAGAAAAGAAATGACATGTATAATGTGGCCATTGTGATGCTTCTTTCCACAATACAGAAACGAACAAATGCAGCCCTATCATCCCGATGTTCACACCAGGCCTTGTTATATAATTGCCAGGTGATTTGGTTGCTGTAATTGCAACTACTACAAATATTACATTGATAATACTTCATAATCAGAAATACTGAATATACGTCTTTTTTTTGTATCTCCTCTTTCAGGTAAGACCTACTTGAATTCCATCTGAAGATATATGCCAGAACCCTAATTCCAAGTTATCCATTTTAATATTTAAGGCAAGATGGTCCTTAGCCATTTCTTCAAGGGATAGAAATGCATCTTTTAAAAAAGAAATCAAACAGAGTTAAACAGAATAGCCACATTCAAACTGGTAATTATAGTGGTGGCTATGAAGGCCAGCATAGGATGCATCTCTTCTCAGGCTGGCCAGTTTTGCCAGGAGTAGACAAGGCAGTAGATGGATCAGAAGAATGGGTGCTTCTTGGAAGAAGGTGAGGAACCCAACCCTTTATTGTCTCCTTGCACGGGCAAATGGGAAAACAGCTTTATTTTTGCAGCCTCACAAACTAGTACTGGCTCAGCTATAACCCTTGAAATTGTGTGCTTTTTTTCCCTGAAGAAACCCAGGGCAGAGAAGCATACGAGGAAGGAAACAGCACCCTGCATTGCACCAGGGCTTGACACCATCTCTGCCCTGAAGCAAGAAGGAATTCCTACCTGAATTAACTTAATTTACAGAGATAGAAACTCTTATTTAGACCCCTGGTGAGGGAGCACAGCACACATCACACATGTTAAAGGAAATAACCTTCAAGGCTGAAGCATGCATAGCTATGGCTGTCCTCTATCTCTGAGTCCATCTTACCTCAGTGGTATTTCCCAAGGGGAAGACCAGACAAGGTGAAAACTCCTTTCTGTATAATGTTGTAATCTTTCTGTGTTTCTACTGTTATCTTGTAAGCTGAGGTTAAAACTGGCATAAGGATGTAACAGACACCCTCAAAGACACTTCAGACTGCTGACATATAACACTGAAGAATCTCTAGCCAGTCTTAAATATCCCTTAGGTGAGTTTTGCCACAGTTTTGTTTCAAAAGCACTTGGACAGAGCATATAAATGGATAAAAAGGCTCAGTTACCTCAAGACTTATCCTTGATCTTCAGGAAGAGAACATGATTCACGGAGCTACCTTTCTTGTAAAAACTGTGTATTTGACAAGCCTTAAAGACTGCAAATTATATAACAGAGGCCCGGGTCACACGGTCCAGATATTGTGGGGGGAAGGCGTGGCTAATTGCCCCGGAGGAAACTAACGCGCGGCCGCCCGAGCACATGTCCCAGTCAAGGTCCCATAGTTAGGGGGGAGATGCTGACAAGACGGGTATCCTGCAGTGTGGCGCAGAAGCCGCGCCACACGATTGCACTAGCAATTGCTCTTTGTGCGCATGCGCTGTTGGATGCTGTTGCGCAACCTGCGGAGATGGGCGCTGGATGCCACGGAAGTCCACCGGAAATACGATCAGACGCCCACCCTTGGCCCACGGTTTCCAAAAACTAGTACCTCGTAAGTACTAGTTTTTTTATCCGCACCTTCGGCGGGGAGCCACGGGTTCGCCACGGGAGCACTGTGCTTCCCAGATGTTGGGGTGTGATGACACCCAGAAAATCCGCGGGACTCCCGTGCCTCTCCCGCGGCAACTTTGCTGTGTGACCGGAGCCAGAATCTTTCAAGGAAGCACTTACTATAGGGGTTGCCACAATCCCAGTCCCTTCTCTTCCTTGTTTAACCTGATAGGTTTGCTTCCTATAGCTTGGCCAATTCAGTGAAGGACTCACCCACTTTTTCAGTAATGCAAAGTGGTCAACATTTGTTGCTGAATAGGGGATCTCCCCAATCTGATGGAAAAGAGAAAGTTTTCAAGGTGGCTTCACTTTGATGGACGTGATCATGATTGTGCATATTTACCTATTATTTTAATAGTTTTAAATGAGTGGGAGAATAATAAAAAAATACAAATCTTTGTTAACAGGTAGCCCTTCATTGCTCTCCTCAAGATGACAGGAAGACCCTAAAGGAGCCAGATTTTCTGCAAAATAGTTTGTGGGTGAAGGCTTGAATAAAAATGTGGCACATTTGGGAGAATGTTTGTCTTCTATGCTGTTTGCAGTTGTTTACTCAAGAATTATTAGCCAGGCTGTTCAAAGTGAATAAGCCTTTCCTTAACAAAAGACTTAATACATTATCTCAGAAATAAGATATGTTTGTTGTATTAATTCATAGAAATATTCGCTTTTGGCTGCATGCCCAGAAACCTTCTAATAACCCTGAATTTTATTTATCTTAATGGAGCTGGTGCTTTATCTCGTAAGAGATTTCATGCCACAGAGTTAGCAGACAGGGTAACACCCCATTGAATACTGACCTTTCCCTTCTTAATCCTATTAAAGTAGAAGGTAGTCCACTTATAATAATATATACCTCTGCATACAAAACTGGGTCATACAAAACCAATTTCAGTGCAAAATGTATCTGTGAATACCACATTTTAATGATAATTTCTACTTTGTATATGACAACTGTGATGCAGGAGATGGCCCTTCAAATATGTGGGTCCCAGTTCATGAAGGGCTTTAAGGGCATAACCAGAACCTTGAATTGAACTCGGAAGAAGGCATTCCTGCTGGCACTCCATATATTGCTTTTCAGACAGCAAGGCTGGATCCATGAGCACCCCCAAGCTCTTAACTTGCTTTGAAAAAGCCAACATAACTTCATCTAGGACAAGTGGATTCAACACCTCTAGAATATCAGCCTTCCCAACCAGCAAGGCAGTTTATTGAGAAGAATCAGGATTACAAGCAAGCAGTCACAGCAATATTTAAGTACCTTTCAGCTCAAAATACCACCCAGGCCATCAATCCTGGCACCTACCCAGTAGTTACCCCATGAAACAGTGCATACCTCCAAGAATAAAAGAAGTAAGCATAGAAGGGAAAGAAGGTGCAGGTGGGGAAATGATATTACCTTTTTTTTTTTTTTTGCACTGAGGAATTGTTGGAAAAACACTAGTTCTACTGGACCTCAGTGTGGGATGTCTAAGGAAAGGTACTTGGCAAGGAGGGGGGAGTGGATGATCCAGGAGCAATGCCAGGCAATAAATGCAAAGAGGGAATGAGGCTGGGTCTGATCAGCAGGTCAGAACCCAGGGAATATAGTTAGGATGCAAGCAGTTGAGCAAGCAGCATGGAGAAAGTGTGTGATTTGCTACTGGAAATGGGGCTCAGTTATAGGGACTGAGCACAATAGCACAACTAGGGATAGGCACAAACCGGTGCATGAATGAAAGTTTGTGACAAACTTTGGCTGATTCATGGTTTGCAAAATGAAGTTCATGGTAGGTCAACCAGCACAAACTTTCCATGAACTTTCAAGATGTTCATGAATTTCCAGACAAACTGTCTCCACTCAATCAAAATGTTTACCAAACTAGTCATGTCAGTTTCAAGAGTTTGTCCCTCCTCTTTGCCAACTTCCTGTGTTCCTTTCCCATTTTCTTGCACAGAGCTTGCAACCCCCCCTTGCTTGGATTTGTTGTGACTCTGTGCTTTGAGAGCAGTCCTTTTAAGCTTGCAATGCCAATAACACTGGGTTCTCCTGGGCATTCTGCACATTGTAACTGCAGGGATTCTCTAGTTTGACATTAATCCTCCTTTTGCTTGCATTGGCACAGTGGCACTGGACTCTGCTGGGCACTAGGACATTGCACTGGTTCTGCTGGCCTGCCACCCCCCCCCCCCCACTTGGAGTGTGATTCTGTACTTCACATCAGTCTTGTTGAGGTGGCATTGCCACAATGGCACTGGGTTCTGCTGGTTCTGCACTGGTTCTGTTTGGGGATGTACTAAAAGGAATGAAATGATTGCCTAATAGAAACAATGGGAGATGCTTGAAGACCCATTAGAGATAATGGGAGACAGAAATGCCAATTGACTTGCATGGACTTCATTGAGATACATTACAGCACAAAATACTTGCAATGAAAATGCAGAGTGGATTTTCAGTTAATGTCTCTGGGCACAGATAAACTGCTGTGGAAGTGGAATAACAGGCCCCAGAGTGGAATGGCAGTACACAGAAATAGCATGAGTGCTCTGGGACTGGAATGACAGCCACTGGGAGTGGCAGAAGTGTTCTGGGGCTGAAATGACAGCCTCCAGAGTGGAATGACAACCCCAGAAAGTAGCAGAAGTGTACTGGGGTTGGAATGACAGCCCCCCAAGTGGAACGACAGCACCTGAGAGTAGCAAAAGTTTTTTAGGAGTGGAATGATGGCCCCCAGTGTGGATTGATACCGTGGGAGTAGTAGAAATCTTCTGGAGTAATGACAACACCAAGAGTGGATTGACAGCCCATGGGTCATAGCAGAAGTATCCTGGGACTAGAATGAAGCCCCCAGGGTGGAATGGGGCCTCTGAAAGTAGGAGAAGTCTACTGCATTGAAATAACAGGTTGTAGAGTGGAATGATGGCCCATGGGAGCAGCAGAAGTGTTCTCAAGATGGAAAGACAGCCCCCTGAGTAGACTGACAGCCCATGGGTCATAGCAGAAGTGTTCTGGGACAAAATGCAGAGTGGATTTTCAATTAATGTCTACTCTGGGGGCTGTCATTCCATCTTGAGAACACTTCTGCTGCTCTCATGGGACTAAAATGACAGCCTTTGAAGGGGATTGTTGGCCCAAGGAAGTAGCAGAAGTGTTCTGGAACTGGAATAATTGCCCCCAGAGTGGATTGATGCCCCATGGGTCATAGCAGAAGTGTTCTTGAACTGGAAAGACAGCCCCCAGAGTGGATTAACAGCCCATGGGTCATAGCAGAAATGTTCTGGGACTAGAATGACAGCCCATGAAGGGGACTGAAGGCCTCTCATTCCACTCTAAAAACCCTCCTGCTCCTCTCAGGTGTTGTCATTTCAGTCTGGGGGCAGTCATCCCTGTCTCAGAATACTTTTGCTATGCCCAATAATTGTCATTTTTACTTGGGGAGGGGGCTGTCATTCCAATCCCAGAACACATCTACTCCCAATGGATGCCATTCCACTCTGTAACCTGTCTTTCCTGTCCCAAAACAGTTCTGCTACTCCCAGTTGTTTTCATTCCATTCTGGGGCTATCAGTCCAACCCAAGAAGACTTCTGCTCCTCCCAGGGGTTGTGATTTCACTCTGGGGGCTGTCATTCCAGTCCCAGGACACATATGCTCCTTCCAGGGGCTGTCATTCCAGTCCAGTCCTGCACTTAGGTTAGACAGTTAAGGTTCTTTCTCTTCTATGTTTTATAACGTTTTCCTCTTCTCCTACTCTCAGGGGCCCCCATTCCAACCTCATACCTTATTACAGAAGAAGAGAATTCAGCAAAATCCTGCACTTAGGTTAGACAGTTAAGGTTCTTTCTCTTCTATGTTTTATAACGTTTTCCTCTTCTTTAATAAACCTACTTATTTTTATCTAAACAGTCAGTGCTTCACTTCCTTTGCATATTTAGACTCTGTCAACACCCCTCACTGTTCCTGTTTCAAAATCAGAGTGCCTCAAAAACACTTTGGAGAAACTAACAAAACAATAGCCCCACTAATATTTAACCCCAGATGTATTTTTAACATATGCTTGTCTAATTCTAAGGGCACAAAACATAAACTTTACCACAAACAAGCTAACTCACCTATCATTACCATCCAAAAGATATAACAGATGAAAGTGATGCAAACAGCAAGGGAGCCTGCTTAATAAACACAATATATATTTAGCTCTTATAGACTAATACAAATAACAACTAAATACAAAGTGAGGTAAAGTTTCAATTACAGCTCCATCACAAGGACAGAGTCTCTGGGGATGTCTAATACCCTCCCAGAGACCTGCCAATTCTGCTGGTGGTAAAGCATTTACTCTAGCCAAGAAAAAGGTTGATGAAAAATTGGGACTGTTAGAAAAGTAAAATAACTCAGCAAAACAGGAAAAAGAGGGGGTGAAAAGCCCTCTCACAGGGGGGAACATATCTTAGCTTCAGTTAATAACCTCCTGATCTAATATCTTCAGTGATTCCAAAACCTTCTTTCTAACATTTGGTATATCAGTAGAAGAGAGGGACAAATTAAACCCTAAGCTCAACAGTTTATCCTCAATTAACATTCAAGGTGATCTATAAGAGTCAAACTGAGTCCAACTTGAAAGCTCTGGTAAAAACTCAGAATCTAACAAGAAGAATTTAAATTTTACTGCAGCTACCCAAGCCATAAGAAAAGTTTGACTACAATCAGTTTCCAGCAGGAGATCAGAATATGAAATATATTTAGGGGCTTGCAAAAGAATACACAAGAAGGAAAACTGCACTGCTGCCAGCCTAGCTAAAGCTGCTGAGATCCAAATAGGGGTTCCATATAGTAAGAAGGATAGGATTTTTGCACTATAGACCTCCAATACTATCAGAATAGATTGATCTGCAGATTGGGGGGGGGGGAACCTCATAACAGCTAAATGAGCTTTCATTCCTTCCAAAACATGATTAAGATGAGTAGACTAGGTACTGGAAGCTGTAAAATGAAATCCAAGATAACAAAATAAGTCCGCTTGCTCAGTCATGTGTCCTTTAATTATCCAAGACTGGCTAACTTTTCTATATGTACCTGCTTTCTGAAAAATAAAAATCTTTTATTTGCTATAGTTAATAACCAACTGGTTATCCTGGCAAAAATTCACCATAGCACAAAGTATAAGGTTTAACTGTACTCTTGTGCAAGATAATATCAGTGTCTTATGCCTCAGTGAGCAGCCTCTTATGTCTCAGTGCACAGTGCACAGACTGAGTCCACCACTGGGCTAGTCAGAAAGCCTGCTGGTGGGGCCAAAGGATTCCGGAATGAACCTGGGACCTTCTGTATACCAAGCATGGCCTACTCTCTGGTGCCCCCTGGTGAGGAGGGTGTGTGGAAGACAATGAAAGAGGAGCCCTCTGCCGCTCTCTGTCCCATTTAATAGATCTTGAACATGAACAAGATCTGCTCTGCATTTTTTGGATTTATGCTTGACTTCAACTACATGCCACATTTACCTACATTTGCAGACTGATTGGGGTTTTGCACTGAAACAACCCTGCCAAGTCTGTAAAAATGAAAAACCCAGTATCTCTTCCTGCCTCACCCTCCATTATCCATGTCAGGAGACTGGAGTGGTTGCTAAAGGCCGTGGGAGATTTCCTGCCCCCAGTGGGCACTTGGCAATCCTATCAGATGCTAACCAAAATAGTAGAGAGTGGTGCCAACAAAATGGAGGCATGTCAATCCTGGAAACAAAACTCTCATCGCCACCACTATTCCTCCAGTCTAGCTCCTTGGATTGCTTGTGGTCAGGCCAGAGGGGAAAAATGGCTAGAGGGAGAGCTGTATTCCTCTGAGTATTTTTTTTTCATGAGCAACAAGAAGGGAGGCTTTGGTCTCTGTGCTCTGTATCTAGTCCTTCTGGGAGCTTTCTGGGAGCCTTCTGGTTGGCTAGATGGACCCAGTCTGACCCAGTATTTTAAAGTCTCCCAACACTTAAAATGAGATAGAATTTGTTCACACGTTCATCTACCAGTGCTCAAATGTACTATAATGAAATATAGAAAAGTCAAGAGACAAAAAAAAAATGCTTATATGAAATAGGTGTCGGTGACTTGTGTTTGAATGTGAACAAACATGTGGACAAGGGGATCCAATAGATATTGTTTACCTTGACTTCCAGAAAGCTTTTGATAAAGTTCCTCATCAAAGGCTCCTAAGTAAGCTCAAAAATCATGGGATAGAAGGACAAGTCCTTTTATGGATCAAAAACTGGCTAGTTAACTGATTCCATTGAAAGCATTGCATCTGAAATGATGCAAAATGCTGTGAAAACAAGTCTACGAATAGTCGTATATATGTGATGGCCCATTCACACATGCAATTCATCACATGGTGTTGCAATTATGTGAATGTGCGAATCCACGAAAGAGTGATTTATATCCCAGATGTGCATAGTTTACAATTTCTTCATTTAGCAATTGTGTATTATATTAAGACATAATGAAGTTTCTTTAATCCTCTTTTACATTTCAAGCACCTTGGCTCCCTTATATTTCTAACATAAAATAACTTTTAAAGATTTGTGTGTGAGTGAGAGTCAGTGTTTTTATAAGTATATTTAAATTAACAGTATGAGTGATTTGCAACAGGCATAGGCTTCTTAATGCCAAGATTATTGAATATTATTAATGAAGAAACTAATTTGAAATCCTAAATCTAATTAAAATGAAGTGATTTACCATGGAGTGCTCTTTAAAAACCATGATAATAACATGATAATAATCTTCCATTTCTAACTAACATCATTTTGTGACTATACTGATTTCACCCAGCTCTGTGTTTATTTGTCTAGACTATCTGACACTTTTGTAGCTGTCAGGAGACAGTAGTTGGCCACTGTAATCAAGTGGTTAAGGGTGAACAAGTTAAGAACATATAAGAACATAAGAACATAAGAGACGCCAATGTTGGATCAGGCCAAAGGCCCATCCAGTCCAACACTCTGTGTCACACAGTGGCCAGAAATACCAGGTGCCATCAGGAGGTCCACCAGTTGAAATTGAATCCTGATAAGATTGTGATTGGTTGGTAAGGTTGAGGTCTTGGAAAGTACTACTGTGCTTCCCACTTTTCAGTTGACCCTAGGACTCAGCCAGGGGTTATACTCAACCCAGAATTAATGCTGGGAAAGCAAGTTAATTAATTTCCATTTAGCATGGAGGATGGTTCCCTTCCTTGACCCAGCTGATCTGGCCATGTGCATCCATACCACAGAAACCTCAATACTAAATAATCGTAACATGATTTTTATGGGTTTACCCTCAAATAATACGCAGACACCTGATTATGCAGAATGCATAAGTATATCTATTCTGTAATTGCTCCACTTGATACTGATTAGTTTCCAGAATCCATGCAAGGTAGCTTTAATTCTGTAGGACTATTTATGTTGCATTTGTTGTTTCCATTATATTGTTGGTTTAGGGTTGTTTTTAAACTATGATGAGTAAGAACAGTGGACCAAAAATGAAATAAATAAATAAATGGAGGAAATGAAAAGATTAATGGGATGTTCCATTCTACTTATTTGTGTTCTGATGAGTTTGGAGTTGGTTTCTAGATAGTTTATACTTGTATTTTGCTTGTCTTTCATAATTGAATGCCATGTATTGTGACTAAAATACCACTGCAACAAATTTTACTGATTGATATTACATTTATTTATTTAAAATAATTATTAGTCACCTTTCTTCCTTATAGAACTCAAGGTGGCTTACAGCATAGATCAAACACAGGAAAGGTTGTTCCATAATTGTGGGACTGCCACTGAAAAGGCCCTGTCTCGTGTACTCACCAAATGAGCTTTTTTGATTGAGGAGGGTTTCTCCCTGTGATCTTAATTCCTGGGCAGGAACATATGGTAAAAGACAGTCCTTCAGATACCCCAGTCCCAAAACTATGTAGGGCTTTAGAAGTACTATCTAACACCTTGAACTGGATTTAGGAGTGGATTGCTAGCTAGTGTAATTGTGTAAAATCAGGATCACATGATCCCAATAACTGCCTCTGACCAGCAATTTAGCAACAGCATTCTGCACTAGCTGCACCCTCCAAACACTTTTTAAGGGTAGCCCCAAGTAGAGCACATTGTAATAGTCCGTTCTAGATGTAACTAAGACATGGATCACTGGGGCTAGAATGACCCAGGAACAGACACAGTTGATGCACCAGCCAAAGCTAGGCAGAAATACTCTGAGCCACAGCAGCCACTTAGCTTTCTAAGGTGCTGAGTAACACCCTCCGTGCCAAATAGTAATAAACCATGATAGCCTTACTACTCACCAGTACTTACAATAACATCCCCAAGCTGCAAACCGGGCTTTTCAAATGGAGTATAACCCCATCCAAGAGAGGAGAGATCTCAAATCCCAGGTCTACCTTTCTTAAACTAGGGCAGAGGTCATTTTGGGGGGGATCGCAGGGGATCGCAGTTCCCCTGGGTGAGGTACGGGGGCGAAGCACATGACGAAGCCCCGCCCCCTGCTTCCGGCCGCCCCGCTTCCGGCCCTCATTCAGCCAGGAGGAGGCAGGAGAAGAGGGAGGGTAAGTTGCTTCCTCC
>NW_015161427.1:15344-51382 GCF_001447785.1 Gekko japonicus
TGTGGCATATGCTAATGAGTTATGCTAATGAGTTCCCCTAGCTCTTTTTCTACGAAACGACCCCTGAACTAGGGGTAAGTAGTGTAGTGGCCAAGTTTGCAGATGACAACAAAATATGCAGGATGGTGAAAACCAAGACTGACTGTGAAGGATCTCCACAAACTGGGTGAGTGAGCAACAATGTAGGAAATGAAGTTCAGTGTTGGTAAATGTAAGGTGATGCAGATTGGGACAAAAAAAAATACCAACTTCAAGTATAGGCTAATAGGGTCTGAACGTGCTGAGACTAAAAGGGAGAAAGATCTTGGGATATAGAAGATAGCTCAATGAAAGTGTGCCGCAGCAGTGTAAATTACAAACTCTGTGTTAGGGATTATTAGGAAAAGGATTGAAAATAAAACGGCTGATATTATAATGCCCCTGTATAGATCTACGGCCTCATTTGGAATACTGTATACAGTCCTGGTCACCATATCTTAAAAGAGACATTGCAGACCTGTAAAAAGAATAGAGGAGGCTGACCAAGATGATTAGGGGGTTGGAGTACCTTCCCTATGAGGAAAGGCTGAAGACTTTTCAGTTTAGAAAAGAGAGGACTAAGGGGGAACATGATAGATGTCTATAAAATTATGTGTGGGGTAGAGAGAGTTGACAAAGATAATTTTTTTCTTCCTCTCCCAAAATACTAGAACTTAAAGGCATCTAATGAAGTTTATGGGCAGTAGATTCAGGACAGATACAAAGAAATACTTCTTTACAAAGTGAGTGATTAAAATTTTAAATTTGCTGCCAGAGAATGTAGTGATGGCCACAGGAATAAACAGCTTTAAAAGGGAATTAGATAGATTCATGGAGGATACGTCTATGGTGCCTGAGGGGAATTTCTACATTCAGAGGCACTAAACCTATGTATCCCAGACCCAGGAGGCAACTTTAGGGGAAGGTCTCAGCCTCTATGCCTTGTTGTTGGCCCTCCAGTGGAACTAGTTGGCCACTGTGTGAGACTGGATGCTGGACTAGATGAACCATTGGTCTGATCCAGCATGGTTCTCATGTTCTTATATGCTAACCCAGAAAACCTTTGTTTTATCAGGATTAAGTTTCAGCTTAACCCTCACCCTCATCCAGCCCATTACAGAATCCAAGTCCCAGTTCAGAACATCAACAGCATCCTTGGAATTAGTTGAGAAAGAAAAGTAGAGTTGGGTGTCATCCCAAGCCTCCTGATGACCTCTCCCAGTGGCTTCACTGGGATCACCTCTCCCAGCCTAAACCTCCTGATGACTTCTCCCATTGGTTTCACATAGGTATTAAATAGCATGGGGATGAGACCACCACCCTGATAGGACTCGAACTACTGTAACATGGTGTCCCTCAGTCCCAGTGCTGAGAGGCAGCTCACTAGGATAGTAACACTGATAGTACTGAAGGCTACTGAGAGATCCAGCATGGTCATTTCCCCCCCTCTAGTTCTTGGTAGAGGTCAGCCAAGATGACCAAAGCAGCCTCTGTTCCAAACCCCAGCCTGAAGTCAGGTTGAAAGGAGTCCAGAAAATCAGTCTCTTCCAAGAGCTCCTGGAGTTGAGAAGTAACCACCTGTTGAAGGACCTTGCCCAAGAACACAAGACTATTGACTTTTAGACCATATACCACTGATTAAAAAATACCATTTCAGATTTTTTAAAAAAATATTTATGTATATAGCTTAAAAATAGGGATTTCTTAGTGCTTCGTTTCTAGATGAAAAGGGCCAAAGTACCTGTGAAGGTGGAGTGATCTGATTAAAAAATACCATTTCAGATTTTTTTTAAAAATAGCTTAAAAAATAGGGATTTCTTAGTGCTTCATTTCTAGATAAAAAGGGCCAAAGTACATGTGAAGGTGGAGTGACCAGAACTCCCTGTGTTTATTTGGTGCTCAAAAATGGTTGCTATGGTGGACTGGTATAGATCCTAATCACAGTCCTGGAAAGAGGAATTTAATTCCCCTAAACTCTTTTAACTTTTCACCACTGTGCCATTTCACCAATCAAAAATGCCTCTCTGGGGGAAATAATGAGACACATAGTTTGCCTGTCTCTATTACCCATGGAGGATTAAGGCTACCTTGAAGACAAGTTTTAATTTGGGCAAGCTGTGCAGGAAGAAGAGTTATTCCCTCTGTTCCACAGCTTCACAGCCCATCCATTTCACACACCCTGCTAACTAACATATCTGGAGTTCCCATCACAGATGTTGGCCCAGATGCACAAGCCTCAGTCTGGAAATGCTTATCTTCTGATCTAGATTCCCTTTCCTCTGTTTCTGATGTGTGGGGACATTCTGTAGGTATTCAGTGTCAAAGTAATTACACTATGTTCAAGGGTAAATTAGGAAAGTTTCACTTCATATGTTCTAGGACTAATACTGTTGTGTTTTTTTTACAAATAGATGTCAACAAAATTAACCCTGAGCATACTCCTTTACATCATTGTCTTGGGCTGCTTTTTCAGGCAAGCAGTTGAATCTACCACAGTCAAACGTTTCAAAAAAGCAAGGTATTGGATGAAATGATGCCCTTTAATTCAGCAAGACAATGCAGAAGCCATTTTTTAATCACAGATCTCAAACCAAGAAAATGATATCAATAGTCATCGTAACATGATTTATAGAGGTATGTGCATTTTGCCCTTAAGTATAAACATTCTTTAAAGAATGATGGTATCTTCTTTTTTATCGTTTACACCTTTTTTGTTGTTTATACCTGTTCCAAGCAGGAATATGAGATTCTGTAGCAAGAAAATATATCAAAATGTTAATTCCTTTCCATGTACTATCCAATATTCATCACCATGTACTTTTCTCATAAGGCAAAAGGAACAAGTTTTGAGCCATATTTAAAATACAGCTACCCTGAAGTCTTTAGGATAGAGAGGATAAAATCTAAACAAGTACATACATAAATAATGCCAGCTTTATTCACATTTCCCCAAGACAAATGTTTTCTCATTTAAAGCCCAAAGGTCTCCCTTTAGCCTTCTTTGTACTTTGTAATCTTGCTTCAAATTAATCTGCTTAGGTAATACCACTCTCTTGTTGTACCAGCCAACAGGATGTCATCAGCATGATTTCAGTTCACTACAAAGAAGTTTGTTAGCACAGAAGTTTTTCCTTGCTGGAGCTCAGATCTCTGCCAAACAGCTTGCTTCATTTTCTCTTGTTAATACCTCTAAAAAATTGATAAAGCGCAACTTCAGTTAAAACTTCCAAAGCAGTAACATTTAATTTGCTGCTAATACTCTAATATACAAATGAGGCATTTTTTTTTGTCCTGGTCTGCATGATTTGACTCCTTTCTACTACTTCATCATTTAATTACATTTTAAACCTTTTAAAATTCATATTACAAGACCAAACTGTGCCCTTTGGAACCACTCTTCTCCAAATTTCTTGTGACTGGATCTAAATAATGGATGTAACAGTGATGTATGGCACTACTATGCAGATTTTCAAGAACACAGGGCTAAGATATATCATTTTGCAAATAAAAATATGAACTACTGAAAATATGATTGGGGATTCAAATCTCCCCAAACTAACCCACACTGTCACATGAAAGCATCACAAAAAACAAGCAACCCAGCTGGCCTCTTTGGAGATGGTGGAGTAAATTCAGCAGTTGTGACGTTTGGGTGGACTAGATGATCAGTCAGTCCTGAGAGGTGGGGAAAATGTTGGTATTTGGGAGGGTGGTGAGGAAGAAACTCTATGACTGGAGAGGTGAGCAAGGTGGATGACAGGTGAGTGGGTGACAGAGGAGTGACACGGTGCAGGCAGGACAAGAGGGGAGGAAAGAGAGACTAGCAAGGGGGAAGGGATTTTTCATTGCCTGCACCATGAATTCTTGTATTTATTTTTCTTATCATTTGGTTCGTATTCGTAACAAATCTTGAAATTTCTTAAAATATTTCTGATGTATTCAGTCTCACAATGAGTGTAGTTTGAGATCTGAGATACTGTAGCATTGCATGAGTCATGGACCCAAGTATTGCATGAGTCATGGACCCAAGTATGTTATGGACCCAAGTATGGACTCCTCATCAGGTGAAGAGGCCGAAGAGTCAAAGGAGGAGGTGACTGGGCACCCAATACCCCCACAAAAAGAAGCAGTTGAGATACCTCTAAGAGATCCCCTTGATGTGCAGGAGGAGTCTGAATCAGCACACTCATCTTGGGATACAGACCTGCCTTTTGACCAGGCCCATAACTACCATGGGGCCCATTGGAGCTGGCCCCCTAGTGGTTTTTATGGGCCTCCCTCCCTGATCCTTGGCTCCCCCTCCCCCCTGTTTGCCTGTCAGCGGGGAGGACGAGGGTGGCACAATCAGCAGCGATGGCACAAGAAGCAGCAGAGACGGTGAGGCTGGTCTGAGAGATGCTTGCCACCCAGCCAGCCAGCAGCAACTAAGCCCAGCCAAGCAAGGCAAGGAGGCAAGGAGGCGCCTCATCTGGCCCTGGCCAAACATGCCCGGCTATGCTCCTGCGTGCCAATGCGCCCACACGTTGCACCTTCGTGGCCACCCCAGCTACTGCATGTCTCACCTCTCCTGGCCCTGGGAGGGAGCCAAGGGTGGAGATCAGATTGTCCCTGGTGCGGCGAAGTGGGAAGGGGCACCGGGGTTCCTCAGGGAGGAAGGGAGCCAGACGCTGCACAGTAAAGGGCTGCCCTTGCTTGGGGGGGGGAGGGAAGCTAACCCCCCAATTTAATTAGCTGGTGGCCTCCCCAAGGCCCCCTCACAAAAAAATCCCTAGCTACGGGGCTGCTTCTGACTCAGACTTAGGCCCTGAACCCTCCATCCTAGAGTCTGCTGCAAAAAAAATCCCCAACTGACTCCTCAAGCCTCTCTCAGCCTTCACCACCTCAGCCCCATCATATTACTTGCTGTTACAACTGGTTGTGCCCAATTTAAATGCTACTATAATGATCCTGGAGAGGAGGAGCCTGTAACTCCACCTCCCTGCAAGAATATTTAAGGCTTCAGTTCACCCTCAGTCTTTGCTGAACCAACATCCATCCTACAGTGCTGTTGGTGCCTGCTCCCTGCCTGGTCTCCTTGACCTCAGCCTCAAGTAGGACATCAGGCCATCTAAAGAAAGTGTTGTAACACCAAGGGATACTATAGTTGTGATAATTATTGTAAATAGGATATCTGACAGCTTGCTTCTGCACAGCACTCATCTGCCAAGTGATGAGGGATGCTATCATGCTGTGGCAGACATGTTTAATAGATAGTGGTGGGTTCCATTCGAGGATGGGCTTGAGGACAGCCCACTGCTGGTGCTGTTGTGGATACATCACAGCAGAAGTGGGGCTTCCACATGGCAGGTTTCCCTGCAGTTTCTCTGTCCCAGTCCTCCAGCAGAAACTACCTCCCCCCTGGCCCCTGGGACTTCTAACCTTTTTTATAAAAAACAAAACAGCAAATCAATAGCATTATATCATCATACTGTTATAATGCTATGTGTAAAGGTTCTGTTAATTCTCAGTTTTTACTTTTAAAAAGTCTCTAGTGCCTTATGGAGATATGCTTCCCCACTTACACTGCAATGGAAGGGGCTAGTGACTGACTTTTTTTTTAAAAAAGGAAAACTGGGAATTCAAGGAACCTGTTACAGATATTATTACAGTGTTATATAGATATAACAATATTCAACTGCTGATTTTTTTAAAAAATAAGGAGCCCCCCAGTGGCAGGGAGAGGAAATGGTCATTGTGGGGGCAGTGTCAGGGAAAAGGTTGCCTGTGGGTGGAAAAATCTGAATTTTTCCACCCACAAGGTAGCCATCCAGGCTTTACTATGATCTTCCCAAAACCTCATAACAAAGCGGGTTTGAGAATAATTGGGAAAAAGTTGGGGAAACCCCTGCTTCCCCACATCATAATGTTGTGAGGCATGAAAAAAACCCCACTTCCCAACAGCATGGGACCCAGGGCAGATAACTCGTGTGGAAATGGCCAGTATGTGCTATTGCTGCATTGTGAAAATCAAAGGTGAAAAGCCAATCTGTACTACTATTGCATGATGTGGTTCAGCTCATGGCACCAATATGGGTAGACTGAGAACCAGAGCTCTTGTCAGGGTTAATGCCATGTTACCCATCTGAATGTTTGGTTTGCATTATTGGTGTGTGCGGTTGAGCAATTCTGAGTTCATGTTGTGTTGCTCCTTTGGGAGGATTTGTAAAAGCTTATTGGCATTGAAAAGTACAACCGAGATGGGATAAAATTCTGTCTGTTTTCTCGTTCTCCACCATGAGTAATTTATGTGACTCTGTTTGCTTTGGTCTTGTGCCTTGAGGAAGGCAACAGAAATCTTTACGTACCTTCTACTAAATATTTTACAAGGTTCTTATACCACTAGATTATTTGGAAGGCAAAAACAAATGAACAAAAGTTATCTTGGAGTCTACATTAATCTCTCTTATATATAAAAGCCGAATGGTGGTGGCACTTCTCTAGAACATTCCACACGCTCTGGAATTGGTTGGCGCCCTGGTGTGTCACTCAGAATCTGTCCCTATCCAACTGGCTGCATTGCATGAGTCTCGCCTCCAACATTCTAAACAGTTTGCTGTTCTTCTCCCCCCCATAGCCAGTCAGAACACAGAGGCTATTTGCTACTCAGAGCCGCCCCAAACTTGAGACACCGCGGCGGGATCCCATGGATCCCCTGAGCCGCGGCGCATCACTCCCCGGCACGATCAGATGCTGGGGAGGAAAAGTCCGATGGGAGGGGGAGGCTGCCGAACTGCGCATGCTCGAGCATGTGCAGTACGGCCGGGGGCAAGGACGCGCCGGCGATTCCACAGCCCGGCTTGAGGCGCTCCAATGGATGCAACCACCTAGATAGGTGGTTCTTTTTTACGACGCGGTATTGGCATTTGGGACGGATCAGGGACGGAGACGGCACGCTCCCCAGATGTTGAGGTGGGATCGCGCCCGTTTGCTCCGCCCCTGTTCCGTCCCGCTCCTGGACCAAATGGGCTCATATGGACAGGGCCCTAGTTGTCCAGATTAGAGTCCACTGCTCTTAACCATGCTGGCGCTCAGTACTGAGTTAAGCTGCTTCACATGTTTAAATGGGCTTGTTTATTTATTGATGAAGATTGGTACATAGAAAACAGGAACTGCAAAGAGGGCACTTTAAATTGTGACCCATGCTAAGACACAGTAAACCACTCATATATATGCTTTTGGGGATTTGTTCCATGCTCTGGGGATGTCCGACTCTTCGTGACTCTTCGAGTCGGACCCGACTGTGCGAGTGAACAACTGGGGATGTACATTTGAGCGATAATTAATTTGCAATGGTTTTAGTAGTTTTTTTAAAAAAATTATTTATAACTTTTTAACTTTACAACAATAAGATTGCAGTGATAGGTAAAATGCAATATAAACAAAGAAAACAAAACAACTGGGGATGTACATTTGAGTGATAATTAATTTGCAATGGTTTTCGTAGTCTGATGTTTTAAACATTGTGGTTTTTTATATGACTTTTAATCTGTTATTTGCCTTGGGTTCTAGTTGCCTGGGAGAAAGATGGGCATAGAAATGTTTTAAGTTAATAAATAATCAAAATGTGACCTGGATACCTCTAAGAGGTAACTAACTAAAATGAACACAATTTGAGTCTAGTAGCACCTAAGAGATCAATAAGATTTTTTTGGAGTACAAGTTTTTGATAGTCAAAGTTCCCTTCATCAGAGACCTCTCAAAAGCATATACTCTGAAAGTTCTGTTGGTCTCTAGGGTTCTGCTAGACTTGAATCTAGCTCGTCTACTGCAGACCAACATAGCTACCCTCCTGAACAGTGTTCCCTCTAAGCTGAGTTAGTGTGAGCTAGCTCACAGTATTTTAGCTTCCAGCTCACACATTTTTATCTTAGCTCAGGAAGGATGGCTCCAGAGCAAACTAATTGATGCAGTAGCCAAACCATTCGCTTACCACTTTAATGCCAGTAGCTCACAAAGTAGAATTTTTGCTCACAAGATTGCACAGTTTAGAGGGAACATTGCTCCTGAAACTAATTAAAATAACATTCTCTCTCACTTCCAGACCAAAACCAATGAGGCCTGTTCTGGCCACTTTTCTGCTGGTGTCATTATATTTGTGGCTGACTGCCTTCTCTTTCCAGTGTCAGTTTCATTGAGGTGGATGGAAAGGAGAACTATCAGGTGCCTGAGAGACACACACCCAAACAGAAATCTCAGCCTATGTTCCTGCCCCAAGATATCCCTGAATGGTGTCTCTGAGCAGAGCATTTCCCCAATGCCATTGCTAGCTCACGCTAGTTTGGGGAAGGGTCACATTCTATAAGCCTGGGGGGGGGTAACTCTTTGCCTGAGCCACCCCAGCTATTGAGCATGAGCATGATGGTAGAAGCAGACAGATACTTTTCTTGCAGCCAATGGCAAAAGGGTGGGTGAAGATGGGGTTTAGAAATGTTTTGGTCTAATTCCTCTTGCATGCCTGGTAGGTTTGAGAAAGGGGGAAAAACTAGCTTGTATTCTCTTGTGGTGTAGGAGGGGCCACTGTGCTACTTGGGGAGGAGCAGCCCAAGAACCAGAAGTTAGTTTTGCTGTGTTTCAGTCTCACCACCTCACAGTTGGCAGCTTGCCAGTTTTGCAGAGCGATTGGCCTTCTACTAGGATTGCCAAGTCTTTACCTTCTGCCAGTGGGGGATTTGGGGGGCGTTCCGGGGTGGGCGGGGATGTAATTGACACGATGACATCAGTCCTGGAAGTGATGTCAGCACATCAGCGACATTGAGGCAACACTCTACTTTTTGGGCAAAACTCTATGATAGAAATGGCTACAAATGATAGCATTTTGCCTCAAAAGTAGAGTGCCAGTGTGATGACATTACTTTTGGAAGTGACAACATCGCATCAACGACATCAACAAGGGACATGGGGGGGAGTTCCCTGATAGCCAGCTGGCTCATGGTGGGCCTGAGCCCGTAAAAGTGGGGGATCCCCCACCCCTACTTGGGGGCTGGCAAGCCTACCTTCCACCCACTAACAGTTTTACAAAAGACAGAAAGAGAAATGACTTGTGCACTCTAACTCACATAAACAAACATAGGAAACTGTAGGGTGAGGCAAGAGAAAGATGACTTCTCTCGCCTCGTCTAAAAGCAGCCCCAGGGGACTTGATCATATGCCAGTCTTCCTGTTCACTTGTAAAGTGGAGCTAGAAGTATATATTGTACAAAAACGGAGCAGGTAGCTGAAGGAAGGTAAAGCCCATGTCCTTCTGTGCCTTTGCTTGCTGTGCGAGAAGCATTTAATTTTCTTGAAGCAACCCTGCTGGCTCCCCAATAGAGACCACAACGAAAATTGTTGGAGTCTGGGGAGAAATGCTGAAACGAATGAAGCTAGTACAGACCTCATGCTACGTGCAGGGTTTAGCACCTGTTGCCATTTTTGTATAAAAATAGATTCCCCCTTGACCTGCATCAGGATTTCATGTGTGGGGAAAGACAAAGAAAAAGGGGGGGGGGGAGAACTAATTTCATCATCCTTCCATATGTCCACTCTCTAAGGGAGAATTTTAATGGCCTGAAAAATGGGGACACTTTGTCATCTGTCTCCACAATTTGGGAATGAAGATCCCCTTGGTGAGTGGTTCTATTCCTAAGAATTTCATACTAATTGGGGCAAATGTGTGAATTTACAGATAGAATTATCCTTCCCATATACATGACTGAAAAGGTAAAGGTTCCCTTGCTCGAAAGCCAGTCGAATCCGACTCTAGGGTTGCGGTTCTCATCTCCGTTTCCAAGCCGAAGAGCCAGCGCTGTCCGAAGACGCTTCCGTGGTCATGTGGCCGGCATGACTAAACACCAAGGCACACGGAACGCTGTTACCTTCCCACCGAAGTGGTCCCTATTTATCTACTTGCAATTTCTTGCTTTCGAACTGCTAGGTTGGCAGGAGCTGGAACTAGAGACAGGAGCTCACCCTGTCTTGCGGCACCCGGGTCTTGAACCGCTGAACTACTGACCTTCCACAGCCTGCAGTTCAGCGTCTTAACCACTTGAGCCACTGCAGCTCCTAGCCACTGCAGAGACATGACTACTGAATTGGTTAATGATGCCAAACACAATAGTAATAACTGATTTCTGGGTTATTTGTGAATATTCTGAACATGCTGGCATTCCAGAGACTCCACCTTCTGCCCCTAAAATTGAGTATCCCCTGCAGAAATCAGTCTATTGTTTTGGGGGAAGGACAGCCATTGCCTCTATGCTCCTGTTTGAACAAGCAAAATATTTTTCTAATGTCTACGAGAGCAGAGATCAGAACAGCTTGTATTCAGGACCTAGTACTGCTTGTATCAGTGAGGAAAACGTTCCCCAACCCACTGAGTAGTGCAATGATTGTCAAAAAGTAGAACTATTATGCAGTGAAATATTACCCTAAATCTTGTATTCATGTACTTGCACCTCACAGGATCTTGCACCTCACAGGTTCTTGCCCCATATGTGTTTGTTGCCAGAAACATAATGATATGTGAAAGGTGGGGCAGGTGGTTATAAGGACACAGAATAGTGTAAAACAGCAGGGAAAGAGAATGGGGAGTCTGAGACACTGAGATAGATCATGAGCTCCTGCTTCCACCTAGAAACACATGCTCACTTTCTTCCCTAGCCATATCTTCACCTTGGGACTCAAAGCTGTAGCGAGTGTTTGGGAAAGTTCCATCTGTTGAACATCTACTTGGAAACATCCACAGAGTCCTATTTCAGGACGGAAATCCAAGGCAAAGTGTTGGTAGCACAAGGAGTAGGGTTGCCAGCCTCCAGGTGGGACAAGGAGATCTCCCGATTTCCCAACTGATCTCCAGCTAACAGAGATCAGCTCCCCTGGAAAAAATGGCTGCTTTGGAGGGTGGACTCTATGGCATTGTACCATGCTGAGGGCCCTTTCCTCCCCAAACCCCACCCTCTCCTGGATCCACCCCCAAAGTCTTCAGGTATTTTTCAACCCAGACCTGGCAATCCTAACAAGGAGCTTAACTTGTAAGTCCACATAATGATGGGGATGCCAGGCTCCTGGTGGGACTTGGGGATCTCCTGGAATTATAGCTCATCTCCAGACGATAGAGATCAGTACCCCAGAGAAAATGGATGCTTTGGAGGGTGGACTCTATGGCATTGCACCTCACTGAGGTCCCTGTCTTTCCCAGGATCCACTCCCAAATCTCCAGGAGTTTCCCAACCTGGACTTGGAAACCCTAACATAATGTGTGAGACAGCGTGATAAATTTATGGCTTATACTGTGCAGGAGCTGAACCCTTTTGGGGAGCATAGGTGAGTCTGTAAGTGGTTTAACTCTTGCCTTAAACTGACAGTTTTGGATCCAAAATTAACTTCCTTGTATGAAAGGCCCACTGACTGTTGGAAAGGTATCCACAAGACTGAAGCCTATGGCAATACTTTCAGACTTCTGAACAAGCTTAATGGACTTATTAATATTGTGTTGAACTGCAGATAATATAAACATACTGCTAAGATTAAAAAAAATACATTTTAACCTTTGTTCTTGGAAAGCCTATTAGCACTCATGCAGTTTCCTTCTGCTTCTCTAAATAATGTTGAACTTGTCAGCAGCACTGGGGAAATAACTCAGTCCCACTCATGCAGAGTTGCATTCAATAAATTTGACTACAACAACAGGACTGCAAGAAGACTGACAGCGGCAGAGAGAGACTTTTCAAGGTGTGTTACTTACAGGCAGACAAGACCAAGAATCATAGAAATACAAAAGAAGCATTCAACAGGTTGTGAATAGAAGAAAGCATAAATTACAGCTCTCCTAGAGTTGGAATAGCCTGTATCACTATTACCCTGATCAAATGGTCAACACAGTGTCACCTGTCAAAAAGAACTAAGTAGCATTAAAGAGTGAGTCTTAAAGCCACCCAGTATTAGCAGGGCTGGTGTCTGCACCTGAGGACATGCTGGGACCAGTGTTCCCTCTAAGTTGAGTTAGTGTGAGCTAGCTCACAGTTTTTTAGCCTCCAGCTCACACATTTTTGTCTTCGCTCAGGAAGGATGGCTCCAGAGCAAACTAATTTATGTGGCAGTCAAATTGCTCGCTCACAACTTTAATGCCAGTAGCTCACAAAGTAGAATTTTTGCTCACAGGACTCCACAGCTTAGAGGGAACATTGGCTGGGACCCACCACTGACAAGAACACCATGCTTCTACTCCTCCTTCTTACTACCTCCCACTGTCATTCCAGTGTAGTAGTTGGAACCAGCGGGAGTGGGTAGGCAAGTGAAGTGATATACATAAAATCCCAACTTTAGTCATTGGCACCTTCACCAATGTCAGGTATCAGTCTTGGAGACCCTTGTATGAAACCTTGGGAAGCCCCTGCAGGTCACAGTAGACAAATAGCAAGCTAGGTGGCTCTGTGATGTGGCAATGTAAGACAGATTCAGATGTCATAATATCAATCTTATGCTTATCTAATTTGCATTCCTAAGGGCAGTGAGGGGCACTGAGTGAAGAAGGAAACAGGCATTACACAGGCCGTGTTCATACGAGCCGTTTTGGGCCGGGAGAGGGATGGATCAGGGCCGCAGCAAACGGGCGCGATCCCACAGCAACATCTGGGAATCGTGCTGCGCCCGTTCCCAGCCCATCCCCAATCCGCCCCTACTGGCCAAAACCCGCAGCAAAAAAGAACCACCTACCTAGGTGGGTTCTTTACGAAAGGCCGCATCACCACCGGCCGTGGGGTCGCCGGAGCATCTGTTCACTGGCGCATCCCCGGCCCCCGACCGTACTGCACATGCTCGAGCATGCGCAGTTCGGCAGCCTCCCCCTCCCATTCATCTCTTCCTCCCCGGCATCTGATCATGCCAGGGAGCAACGGCGCCGCGGCTCAGGGGATCGTGGGATCCCGCTGCGACGTGTCTTTTTTGGTGTGGCTTTTAAAAGCCACACTTTGCCCAGTGTATTCCCTGCAGTGTGGCAGGGGCCACAGTAAGCATACAGACAGCAGACTGGAACAAAACAGACCACCGCTTTATTAATTACAGCATTCAGAAAAATTGGTGCAGCATAGGGCAGGATCCAAACATGAAGCAACCTGACTGTCAGTTGATGAAACCCCATTTGCAGCCCACATGCTGGAGGAACCAGGAGTGACAAGCAGGTGGTCCCACAAAGGCACAAGCCCCTGTGTGGGACCCTTGCCACCTGGGAGTGGAGCCAGGCAACCACCCCCAAGCTGGGCATGCCACTAAATGGCCTGACCCTCCCCCCATAAAGGGGTCCCCATTCAGGTAAGTGGGCACACAGGTGCTTCCCCCCCAAATGGATCTGTCCCAATGCCTGAAACCATCATAAAGCTGTGACAAAAGCAATAAAGTGAAGTACACATAACAGAACTAAAACAAAGGGGAGTGTCCGAAGATCAGAGCAGATTGGACACACAGCTGCAAGGCTTTAAATAGCCCAGAGCTATTTACCCAGCAGGGCAAGATGATGAGGCGGCCAAGGATAGGCAAGCAGGCTGGCAGAAGACCACCCAACCCCTGGAAGCTCCCAAAATTGCCACAGGCCAGCTGGAGCCACGCTGTGGCTCTTGGGAGAGCCCATCATTTGACCAAAGCCTCATTGGCCTGTGGCCACAAAGCAGCCGCTGGTAAGTCGGTGGCCGTGAATTCCCCTGTCATCATAATCGCCATCACTGTTTTTGTTTTATCTTATACCAATGCAACCAGCGTTTAAGCTCTTGTAGAATTAGCCTTCATTGATAACTGCTTTGTTTTATCTTATACCAATGCAACCAGTGTTTAAGCTCATATTCGTTTATAGAATTAGCCTTCATTGATAACTACAGCTCCTGAAAGGCTGAATTATCCATGGTAATTATCCACAACATCTAAGTCACATTTCAACACTAAAGGCTCTTTAGTAGTTTTACCGGCTCTGTATCACATTTGAAATTGCAGCTCCGTGTGGTATATTTCTAAACATGGTATGTATTGTACTTAGGATATTTCAAAGGGTCAATTACTTATTGATTTAAATGTTGGCCTTTTCCAGACTGCTTGCCAAATGGAAGGCTGAGTAGAAATAAAATACACATAAAAGACTATTACTACTACCCTGTTATGTTTCTGAACTGTGCACATAAATTAATTGATTTCAAGCAAGCTTGTTATTATGTTTGTGTAAATTCATCACCTCCCTGTAGTAGTTTTCTTGTCTTGTTGGGTCCATATAAAAAACTGAGCTTGAAAATCCAAGTCCACATGCAAATTCTGTAGCTCTTTCATAATTTTCTTTGGGGAAAACTACCAGTATAGTTCACTAGTGTGGGGAAAAGAGTTAGCCCCAGTGCCCCAATGCCATGCCCCCCAGTCCAAATTGAGTCCATGGCTCTTTTTTAAGATTAAAGGACACATCAAGGGATACAATCCTGTATCCCCAGTGAATGTCCAAATGTTGGTTCCCCACACAAGATAAAGAGGCTTCTTGACTAGTTGTTGTTCAGTCGCACAGTCGAGTCCGACTCTTCGCGACCCCATGGACCAGATCACGCCAGGCCTTCCGGTCTTCCGCCATCCTCTGAAGTTTGCTCAACTTCATGTTCGTTGCATCTATGACACTGTCCAACCATCCCATCCTTTGCCGTCCCCGTCTTCTTTGACCTTCAGTTGGGGGCATTGCTTGGATAGCAAAACTGACATAATGGCCTAGTGTCCTAAAAGCATTTTCCGCATGTTCATACAGCCTCGGACTCTTTATTTAAAAAGCAATGGCAAGTTATATACTGGGATATATAAAAGATGCACACCCAGAAAAACAACCATGTGCTGATCAGTGATGCTAGTTTAATTTTAGCAAGAACTGTTTTGCCCAAGTGGTAACAAATGAAAACTGTTGTATTCACAGCCCTTCATCTGTGGGCAGGATTTGGGGAAAGATAAAATTAAACTGTAACTTCTTGCTTAGATATGACTGCCTGTAGGTGGAGGGTGGTGCTCAAGAAATGGTATCGCAGGAGTGTGGTGGGAAAGGACAAAGACATTTCAGCAAGATTCAAAGATTACCTTGTGAAATAGGAGTATATGTTAAAAGTGTCTGTTATGGCTATTTTTTTTAATTACCAGAGATATATCTGGACAGAATACTAACCAGAGATATATCTGGACAGAAAAGCAGGTAGGGTAGCTCCACTCTCTTCATTTCTTATATTTTGCAAAATTTCAAAAAAGTTTGATCAGCCTGTTAGCTCTATTTAGTTTTAACAGAGCTTGCTAAAATCCAGTAGAAAGGTTGGTGAAAGAACAGGACTTCACTTTGCCTTAGGTCCCTCATTTAACAGCATAGAGGCAACCAATTCAAACAACAAATTTCCAACAAGTTTTTAGCAGGGAAGTAAAAATAAATAAAAATGCACTAAATGTGAGGCTCCATGAAACAGCATGGTTTAGGTGAGACCTCAGAATTAATAAATGTTTGCTCAGATTTGTTTTTTAAATGTACCATCTTAGTATTTGTTTACTACAGTAGGCAATGGGCAAAGAGGCCATGATATACTTCATACTGTAAGGAACAGGGGCATCATGTTTTAGGAAATTTTGCACTAACAGTGTTGTAACAACCCTGCTTTTCTCAGAGAAGCATTTGAGAGTGGGGGAGTTAAAATGAGAAGGAAATGGCACAGCTCAGCTCATTCAGAAGGTGCATCTAATGAGCAACCCATTACTTTTTTCAGTTACAGACTGGTGTTTGCTTGCTTTTAATTATTTTATATAGTCAGTTTGTTAGAAGTCAGACCCCTCCTCTTGCAGAGGGCAGTTTATAGCTTCTAGAGGCAGAAATGCCTCTCTCCTTACATCACTCCAATAGCTTAGTGCAGGGCACTGCTTGGGGTCCAAGCCAGGCGTTAGCCTGAGAAGACAATTTCAAAATGCAATTCAGAAGCAACTGGCTGGCTACTCCTTGCCCTGGAGAGATGCGTGACTTTAGAACAATGGGTTGCCCAGGGCCTATTGATTCACTCAGCATAATCCTATCATTGTCCCAACCTCTCTTCCACTCACACATTACCCCTTGATTAAGCAGCAATTAACCAACACTTAAATCTATTTACCTTCCTGATTGCCCTTCATGTCCAGTATGCGTGGAGCCATCAAGCCTTCATATTTTTTTGTCTATTTTTGGTTAAGCCTTCATAAACATTTCAGTCATTGTTTTCTGACAAACACATCATTCCCACCTGAGGGTACATTTTGCCCTATAAGTGGCTCTCCTTACATCACTCCAATAGCTTAGTGCAGGGCACTGCTTGGGGTCCAAGCTAGGTGTTAGCCTGAGAAGACAATTTCAAAATGCAATTCCAAAACACTGGCCATTTTGCTCTTCAACTGCTGCTTCCATGGCTCTCTTCAAGATTGGTAATTATCACCTTTCCCTAAAATTGCTTTCCTCTTTCCATGCTGCCTTTTAGTTAGCTTTTGTATGTGTTTCAATGTGTGTGCATATGCATTTTTGTCCATTTCTATTTTATTTTTTAATAAAAACCTCTCTGGTTGAACATCTACATGGTTTATTTGAGAGTTCTCTTAAAGGGAAAAGTCCTGGTATACATTGGTGGAGTTCCCAGTTATCCACCTCTTGTTCTGTCTCCTTTAGCTCATCCCCCCAACTTAAGTGGGTACTGCCTCTTTTGGTAACAGATCGATTCCTTTGGGTGGTGGGATGTGTTGCATTATTCGCTGAAGAAAAATGATGCCACATGGAAATTCCTTTCCTTTTTTGTTAATGAAGGCAACATCAAGTGATAATGTGCAGGTGACAATGGGCCATCACTGATATAACACTTTGAATAAAGCATTCATATTATCTCACATTACTTGTAAAGCAATTTACAAATTCAGCTGCAAGTAGCTAAATTATTTGAAAAGCATGGAAGTGTGAGCAAGCCCTTAGTATATAATCAAATCACACATGTATTAGTCATGTCAGGCCAGAAGTCATAGTCTGTGTTCTATTATTTATACTCCAAAGCCTCAGTTCTCCAACCCTGTACACACATAGAGAAGAAACTGTACAAGCAGTTAGCAATTTGTTTCTTGAAGCTGACACCATAACTACAGTGTAGGAAGACACTCCACTGTTTGTTTTCTTGTTTCTGAGACTTGCTGTTATATTTTTAGATCCCCCACTAAGACATGAGAATAGGGATTCTCAGATGGGATTTTATGATGTTTCTGAGCCAAGAAAATTATCTCTCAGTGACTGCACAAGTCATTGCCTTGTGGACTGCATGCCCACAAGACTCTCCCATCTACAAAACTCCCAACAGGTATCAAGAAGCAGACAGTACCTGAACACTGGAGGTGGTATTTGCTTACAGTGAAATATTTCATTTGTCAAGCAAACTATTGCTTTATTCAGTAGTGTAATCTTCTGAAAGGAACCCCAAATGTGAACCTGGATAGAATGCACAGCAGTAGCCAAGTCTGGAAGTGGCAAGGGCATAAATTATAATGGCAAAATCAACATCAGAGAACAAAGGTCAAAACCTCCTGTGGAAAAAATAACATATATTTCTTGTCTAAACTGACACAATCTACAGCCAGAAAATACTGTCTCCATATTTCCTATGGAGAACAAAAAAATAACAAACAATTGAACAAAGAAGAATGACTAGGCTCTTACCAAATCTTCCTGCTGTTTGAGAAAAGATGAAAATGCAAGAGGTGTTTATCTAAATAATGACCTGCCCTTGTTGTCACAGAATCTCATAACACTGAACTCTGATTTTCTCTATCACTGAACTTCACTTTGGGTGTGATCCTGCCCTCTATGTTGATGCAGTGCACACACATACAGTTTTCTGTTAGGGTTCAAGAGAGTCTGAGGCTGCCTCCACACACTGAGGAATGCAAAATCAGTGCATGCTTCCTCTACCTCCACTGAAATAGCATGATGCCTGCCCCTGTTACCACAGATTCCTTTATTTTATTTTATTTTATTTACTGAACATTCCCTGTAGTATCTGAAAATTTCCTCCCTCCCTTCTAAAGAGATGCTATGAATCAGGAGGTAAGCAGTGAGCTATGACTCTTCCTAGCAGTGGGGTGGACTGCACTTTTAAAAGAACTGTGAAGGGTTAATTCTTCACATAATCACAGAGCCTTGAGTGGCAAGATACTCCAAGGAATCTGATTGGTTAGGATCAACTGAGCAGACAAAGACTTGAGAGCTAAATGTTGAGAAGAAATTCAGTTTGCATTCATCCCTGACTGAGAGCAGTTTAACACAGATGGAGTACTGGGGAGGTTGGAAAGGAAGAGTGGGTAGTTAGGTGAAGACCCCCATTTGGGCCAAGAAAAGGGGATAGATCTAGAGAGAGAAGAATTTCCCTACCCAGTTAAAACAGGGAGATAGCTCTGAAGAGTGGAGAGATCCCTGGTCTGATGTGGTAACAGACTGCCTTTTGAAACCAGAAGTGTCAGTAAAGCTCAAGAAGAGTACTGGTGTGTTTAGTGTAGGAGTGTGGGTACAGGATAGAGTATCCCAACCTTCTAGAAACCAAAAGAGTCAATGATTACTCAAAGAAAGTGTACTGGTGTTTTGAGGAAACACTGAAACAAAAGCCTCTTATCTTAAAGATTCTACGTCACTGTGAAAAGCTTAAGAAGCTCTCAGTTGCTTAAAACATATGAACTGAAGTCTGTGCATGTACTGATTTACCTCAGAGTTCCTTATTGACTCACCTCAGAATTTTACCCCTGATTTCACCTAACCTTTTCTCATCTATGTTGAATAAAATATTTTGTTATTTTTGAATTTCAAAAAGCTTCAAGTGCATTTCAGTGGTTTAAGTTGAAGGGCAACCTTAACACTTCCCTCAGGTTCCTGGACTGAGCCAGCAGCAAAATATCAGACTGTGACAGGGTGGGACAGCCATAGTGTTTTCAGGAAAGAAGAAAACAGATAGCTAGGGGAACTCAGTAAGACATGGAAAGAAAAAAGGATGGAAAATCTTGCCTCTGAGGGAGGGAAGTGGAAGAGGTGCATCATAGGTGTTCAGAGAGGAAAGACTGGAGATTCCCGAAATTCTAGATATTTTCCATATTCCTGGAACATTTTTGATCTGCTTCAACTATCACAACCCAGAATCCTTTGTTTTGTCATCTTGATGTTCAGCCATAATCACGCTTTGGCACTTTCTGCTTTAAACTTCTTCAGCAGTTGTTTCTTCACTGTTTTCTGCCAGTAATGTGGTATCATCTGCTTATCTCAAATTGTTAATGTTCCTTCCACTAATTTTCATAAGAACATAAGATAAGCCAATGTTGGATCAGGCCAATGGCCCATCCAGTCTGTCACACAGTGGCCAAAAATACGAGGTGCCATCAGGAGGTCCACCAGTGGGCCCAGGACACTAGAAGTTCTCCCACTGTTGCCCCTCCAAGCACCAAGAATATAGAGCATCAGTTGCCCCAGACTGAGAGTTCCCATCTATACCTTGTGGTTAATAGCCACTGATGGACCTCTGCTCAATATGTTTAACCAATTCCCTCTTGAAGCCGTCCATGCTTGTAGCCACCACTACATCCTGTGGCAGTGAATTCCTTGTGTTAATCACTCTTTGGGTGAAGAAGTACTTCCTTTTATCCCTTTTAACCCAACTGCTCAGCCATTTTATTGAGTGCCCATGAGTTCTTATAATTGGAGTAAGTGGCAGATGATATGGTTAAAGAGAAACTCAAGGTGGCCACCGCTAGAGTCCATGTATAGCGAGATAAGAGAACACAAATGTTTAGAGGAGGTAACCTAAAACCGCTACATGAGATAATAGAAGGGGTAGGAAACCAACATTGGTTAAAAATAACAGGTCTCTATAGTATGACTAAAAAAATCAATGAAAAAGAGAAAATTTGGATAGAGGAACCAACAGAAGAAATATATAACGCGATGCAAAAATCAAAAGAAGGACTAGCTGGAAAAATCTATAGGAAAATGATAACAAATAAAGAAAAGACAATATCTTACCTACAAACAACTTGGACCAAAGAAGGCCAGATATCAGAAAATACGGCAAGTAAAATAATGGAAGGAATAGAGGAAATTAAAGTGATTAAATTTAATGAAATGGAGCACAAATTCTTTACAAAATGGTATAAAACATCAACTAGCTAATATGTTCCCAGGAACGAACCCCAGGTGTTGGCATTGTAAACAATCTAAGGGATGGTTTTCCCATATGTGGTGGGAATGCCCAGAGGTTAGTGCTTTCTGGATAAAAATATTAAAAATCATAAGGAGAATATGTAAAGTTTCACTGACTATAAACTTTAACTTAATGCTAATGGGCATAATAGGGAACCCAGTAGTAAGCAAGGAGAATCAAGCTATATTTAAAGCTATGATACTAGCAAGCAAAGCAGTGATTGCTCTAGGCTGGAAGGACAAAAGTAAGTGGACAGTAGAAATCTGGCATAATTATTTGTTTGATTTCATACAGTCGGATATAATTGAGAAGCTGAACCGGAAGACCACATGGGAAGACAAGACCACAGAAATCAGGAAGAAATGGAAGACATACCTAGAGTGGTTACCATCAGAAGGGAGAAAAGACATTCAGTGCAAGATTTGGACTTTGTGCCCATGGCTGCAAACAAAGGACTAATGCATGGGAACAGCAGAGGAGGGAGGGAGGAGGGGTATAAACTGTCATGTAATGTACAGGTTAAAATATGTAATATATACCAAAAACTACATAAAAAAGTGCAGAGAGGGATCATACTAAAAAACTGCTTAGACCCAAACATTAATAATGTATGCAAAAGAAAGGACTGTCTTTATTTCTATGGAGAGCTTTGGTAAAAATGTTTTAAATTAAATACATAAATCAATTCATCCTGTGGACTCTCTAATAAAATGAACTCCAGTTGATCATGAATGTAGTTTCTTTCTCTCTACCTTTCTAATTACCACATAGAAGAACAACTTTTTTTAACCTTTGACTTCTAATCTAATAACTGTTGCCTCATTGCTGAAGTCTTTTCTCTTTTTATTAGATAGCACAAATATGGAAATTAATAATACTCATCTGCAATAAGATTAAGCAGCTCGCAAATATGGGCAAAAAATATTTTGCCTATGCTGCGTGAAACCTTCATTGAACAAAACAAATACCATATGTCAACACCATGAAAGATTAATTTTTCCACATTCCTAATGTGAAAGCAATTTACTGACTGAAAAGCATTTGTGCAATGGATAATAGCTCATTAGGTTATTATTTTTTTTCAGTGAATTCACTTTGTATCACTAATGTAATAGATTAAAACCAAAGTACTGCCAAGGTACAATGCAAGCAGGAAATAGAATTAGACATTAAACATTACAACAATATTCTCTTTGTAAAAATGCCCCATGAACAAATCTGATTTGGATACTCCATGGAATTATAGTGTAGAAACCTTTCTGATTCTGGCAGGATATTCACTCGGTGAGGGCACAACAGAGATTACTTGGGTATGGGCAAACACTGATCTCACCCATTCGCAAGGCATTCCTCTGAAGAGTGAAACTGTTGCAGCAGATCATATCACAAGTGGCAGTCCTGGAAATGTGTGGCTCTCGGACCATGAAGGACTTTACAGGTAATCACCAACACCTTGAACTGAACATGGAAACTTACCAATCACCAATGACTGCAGAGAGTAGGTGTAACATGCTTACTCTTCCCAGCACCTGATAGTAATAGTTCTGTACCAGTTGAAGGTTTTGAGTTGTCTTCAAGGGGCAGTCTATGTAGAATGTTTTACAGTAGACTTGCCTCAGGGCTACTGTGACATGGAGCCACATTGCTATATTTGCAGGGTCAAGGTAGGGAACCATCTTCCATTCTGAATGGAGATGGAAGAAAGTATTTTCACAGCTGAATTAACTTGCTTCTCCAGCAATAATTCTAGGTGAGGTATAACTTCCAGAATCTTAGTCAGCTTGGACCAACTGAACCTGCATCAAATGTAAGAACAATAACCTCTAAGACCTTAGCCTTGTTAATCAGCATCACCTTCTTCTTGTTGGGATTAATTTCAACTTGTTCACCTTAACCATTTAATCATGTTGGCCATGTACTGGCTCCAGACCATGGGATCACTCACTTTTAAATCTGACATCCTGAACCTTAGTAGGCACCCAAGTATGGGATTTAAATACAACCAAAGACTGCTTCATGCATCCATGTATTTCATTTTGTTTCTCCCAAGATGATTACATTACACTTCACAGATGGCAGTTGAAGTGTGTCAACTAACTCAGTTGATAGCTAGCATTGCATTTGAAGGCCTATGAGCTGATACAGAAGTTTGCTAGTGGTATGAACTTGTTATGGTCACTGGCTGCTTCCTCTTCAGTATGAGGCCACCTGGACTACAGGTGAAATGGCATGGCTGGAATAGCACTGGGGGAGTGATGTCACTCCCTTCCTCCAAAAACATGGTCACTTTCATCACACCGGATCTCAAGAGGCAGGAAGTGGCCTTTATCGGTAGATATTTTATATGCTTGAGACTATTCTTTTCTCTTTCTCCCAAATCCTGTCAGTGTAGATTGGGGGGGGGGGTCTTCTGTGCTGTTCCCTTTAATCCTCTACTGTATGATGTACTGTACTTCTAATAACCCCCAAACTTGAATTTATTTGTGATTTCACCTTCTCCCCGGAACTCTGATTAGCCACATTTTCTTCCCTGAGTCACAGCTGCTTGAGGCTTCTAATGTTAAGTGCCACCCACTAATTTATTTGTTGAGTCAAGTGAAGTGATTTCATATTTAAGTAGACAATCACAAAGGCCAAGAATGTGCAATCAGTTTTGAAGCACAACTCCCCACTGATTTCCCTAAGTAGCTCTTGAATGAGAGAGAGAGAGAGAGAGAGAGAGAGAGAGAGGGCACAATCTAAGTCTGAGCTGGGAAAACTCAGAACATTCTTGTGCACTTCTTATGCTGCTGCAACTCTTTGGTCTATATTTGGTGATATATTCAGTGGTCATGGGGGAGGAAGAAAGAGCCTGATGAACAGAATCTTAACACACACACACACACACACAAACACACACATCCCTTTGTACTATGTGCAGCAATAGTAGCAGAAAGTTAGGGGGGCAGTGGATGAAAGCAAGCAGTGTAGTCATTCTTGCACGTATTGTAATTGTGCTAATCAGAAGCGTCCAAAGTTGGTCAGATGTAATTGAACATCTTGCTGAACGATAGTTCCCTCCTCACAACTAGCAAGGAGAATGTGGTCCATTTATAATACATTTTTTTTGGGGGGAAAGCCTTAAAAAGCAGGCCTGTACAACCTTTGACCCATCTAGCCAAACTTAGCCCACCGCCAATAAATTCAGCCAACTGTAAAACCATGAAGTTTACTGAGCCCTTTAGTACGCCAGCAAACATATTCAGACAAAGTGGCTCATGTGTTGTACAGGCTATTCATTTTTATTTTATTCATTTATTCATTTAATTTGTATGTCAGCTTTCAAACCCATTTGCCTCTCCAAGATGTTCAACAACAGTCATACCTACACCCCATCCAAATGTTAAAGGACTAGGTGTCATCTGATAGTCATTTCAAAAGCCTTCTGGAATAGAAGTGGTTTACATTTTATCCAAAATCTTCTGTAGTGATGGTGTCCAGCTCTCCTCCTAGTGGAGGAAGTTTTATGGCTTAGGAGCAACAACTGAAAAAGCTCTTCAATGAATCCTCACCATTCCTACAGACAATCTATATCCCATATTCAACCAAAAGGAATGTCCATGGTGCTGGGATAAAAAATATGATAGCAATGTGTGTGTGCCACTACTAGCAATTAGGCTTGCATGAGCACTTGCCAGTTCAGCTCATGTTCTGCTTGCTGGCCATGAGCAGGGAGCCAAGTTTCAAGAGGCTGTTTGGGTGTTCATAAGCAGCTCAAGCTCAAGCTTCTTCAGCAGATTACTTTTTCAACATAGTCAAACAGAACAGTACAGTGCAATTGGCAGCATTTTATGCATGTCTATTTTGTGCAGGTCATGACTACTGAAAATGATATGTATGCTTGTCAAAGCATTTATATTAGCAATATCCAGTAGGTCTATGTGCCATACCCACATTTGGCAGTCACAGCAGAAATGGATTTGCCATTCGTAGGAAAAATTAATGCCATTTATAAAGGTAGAAAATGTAGCATTCCCAGTGCACAAAAAGATATGCAACTTATCAAGAGAAAAATACACTGAATAATAGTTTGATCTTTGATCTTTCTAAGGAAAATATACGAACATATTAAATAAAATGACTAAACACTGAAGTAAATTTGGCTGCTGTAAAATAAATAGGCAGATTTATGCATTCATAAGAACTGATCTCCTGGAACGACCAGGTCTCATAAAAAGTGATCCGGAGATGGCATGGAAGAGCTAGCACTTCATCTATTATTCATACCTGTTGAACAGGTCCAGCTGATGGGAACCTTCAGTGATGATAATGAGCATGTGCCTTGCACTTCACAGTGTTCAAAGCGTTTCACAGCAATTATCTCAGCAACCCTTCCAATAACCTTGTTCATAGGTCAGTGGATAGATAAATCCTGTAAGTAGGGTGAGAGAAAGGATTTTGCATAAGGCATTAACTATGACTAAAACAGATATGAAGATCAAAACTCTCTGTCCATCTGTAAAAGCAAATCACATATCTGAGCAGCTGTGATTTACACCAGGTGTAGATGGGAAGGGAAGAAGGTATTAAACATGCAGCCTGCTCTGTTACACTACACCAAACTGGTGTTCCTGCATTACTGCCAGTATTATAGAGGAAAAGAAGTTTCAAAAGGGCATGCCTTTAGAAACCACTATGTAGTCCCAATATAAAATACTACTAAAAACATGTACAATTTACAGTTTGGTGGAGATCTGTGGTTTGTCATGTTTGTCATGTCTGTTTTGTTCCTTAAAAGAGTTATGAACTGGGGTCTGCCTGGTTCACAGCTGAGTTCCTTAGCCATTATGCTACATCAATGTTGCAGAACCTTCAATGATAGAAATCACATTTCTAAACACAATGCAATCTTCTTATACTGTACATGCTTACAACAGACAGGTGCTTGTACCAGGTATTGATGCCTGGTACCTGCTTGCCATAATAATCTAAACTCACTGCTTATTTTGTCTACTTGTTATATCAGACAAGGTATAACTCTTTTAAGTTTAAGCTGTGTCATAACGTTTATGGGTTATGGTTGACAATAGACATAATCTTTTACAGTGTTTGGCTATACATAGCAATCCATTCAGCCCTCTTTGTGCCATTTTTTAAAAATGTAAAGCAAATTCAGTGTGGTACAGTTCCCTTAAATGCACATTATAGTTCTGGGAAGCTAGAGAATAAAAATTAATTATTATAGGATTTCTTCTTCGATTTCTCAATTATTAGCATTAACCAAAATTCATACTACTGCCAAAGTGAAGAGGACAGTATGCCTCCTTTTAATTTGGAAAGACAGAGTTTAACATGTAACTGGGTGAAATCTTTCATAAGATTAATCATTTCATTTTAATGAGAAGCAGTCAATAAAACTCAGTGATAGGTAATAGATAATGACAAATACTGTGATATAAACTGACACTGCTGTTTTGAGTTAAATTGTGTTAATTCAGTAGAACATTGCCAGTTTGTAGCCATTGGGAAGTTTGACTATAATACATTTAATCTCTTTGGAGTGTTAGTAAATCTCCTTAGTTTTCCCCATTCCTGCAACTGTCCAGCCATCTATCCCCTGATAAGACCATTTCCCAATTCTGTCCCTGCTAACTCACCCAAGGCAATTTTATATGCTTCTATAGTGATGTGGTGGTCACCAAAAATTACATCTTGAAGGAAGGTACAGCAGCGCTGGTGGGGCACATGTAACATGATCCTGCTGACTCACATGGAAAGTCCGTTCTAGTGTTTGTGTACCATGCAGAGCTCGGATATATGGAAATTATTTTTAGTGGCAGCCACAGTACTGTGGGAACATAGTGAGCCTTGCTCTGCATGTGGTTCTAGCTGCACTGAAATCCATCCCCTCTCTCTTTGCTTAGAAACCTTTGTTGCTGGGGATTCTTAGAAGCCTGTGTACCATATTGACCCTGGGCAATAAACACCTATCTGCTACTACATTTCAGACCACATGCGATTATTCTTCAACAACGCTTACTGAGAAAACAATCTGATACATTCCAGATAACCAGATTTTTTATAGAGCCACCCCTATATCAATAGCTGTCTCATCTCCTGCACCATTTGTATATAATCATTTAACAACAACAGACAAGGCCCAGTTTCAAAGCCAACTTTTCCAGTGGGACCAAATAGAAAAGTGACATGGATCTATATAACACAGATGCAATTGACTGAGAGCTCTCATCTCAAAACTCCTTCCCTTTCACCAGGTTCAAAGTCTTCCTTTAAATGTAGCTTTTCCTATTAAAGGGGATCAGAAACATCTACAACTTTGAATGAAAGATGCTGTCCATGGTGCTATGCTATGATTTTTTAAAAATAACCCCGTATGTGTTGTGCCGCTTCGTAGTTCTGTGTGCGGCCGCCCACCTTCAGTCGCCTCCTAACGCAAATTTTAAAGTGAACGCTCTAGTTTGGAAAATCAGTTTGTTCCAAAAGTTGGTCACCTAAACTCAAAAGGAGGTCTCTGTTATTAATCCGGTGACTCCGACTCTGCTCCTCGATCTTTGGGAGCGTTTCCAAGGACCTGGGCCGTTGAGGAAAAAGGTACGTTGCCGCCGGTCGCCACCCGCCGCTGGTCACCTCCTACTCCTCTTGCCCGAACCTCTCTACAAGAGATTCGCAGCGATGTGGCCAGGATTGCTCCGCTCCAAACACCACTCCAGGGTCCAAGAAACTCGTTGCTGGGAGAGCGTCCTCTCACACCAGCCTCGTCTCGTCGCGCCAAAACCGGAAGCTATACACACAATGTTTGTAGTCTAGTGTACCTTTACATTTTAGAGCCAGAATACTTTCTTCAATGTTAAACCAGTGCAAAGAAATCAGAAATATTTTATCATTTGTTTGACTGCAGTTTTGATGTTTATCTCTCTGAGTTTTGCCAAATAAACTGGTTAATGATACTGTAGATTAGTGAAATCTACATACTTCTTACTTGGCACAAACTTTTGTTTTGTAAAAATATATATGTATATATAATGCTAGTTTGGGGAAATGAGCCTTATATTAGATTGCATACTTGGAAGGCTTGGGAAGAACTTTCACTATGACAACGAGGCATTAGAGATTTCTGAACATCTTAAATGGATTAGCCTAACCAAGGCCTCAGTCTAGAGAAAGTAAGTCTTGCCTAAGTCCCATTACAGTCCTGGTTTGCATTATGGAGTGACGTCCACAATGAATGGTGTGTATCCAAGCATGTACTTCCTCTCATAGAATGGCATTTCTAGCTGAAGAAAAGAGGACAGTAATTTTTCTCTCCCCCTTCAGATCTCCACTTCACTGTTCCTGATGCTTTTCACCCACTCCCACCTCCAGAATAAAATGTAAGGAGGTAGAAGTGGGAAAAGTCCTACTTGGCCTTAAAAGTGGTTAGACAGATTAATGGTGGATATGTCCATCAATGGCTACTAGCCAGAGTGAATAAAGAAAACCTTCAGAAGAAGTAAACCAAGGGTTTTTTTTTTTCCTGGGGGAATGTATCTGAAGAGTTTCGGAACCTCTTTGATAAAATTCTTTTTAAAATGTTTAAAAGTTCATGAGTTTTCAGTATACAGATTGAAAACTTCATTTCCCTCTTGAGTGCCGGCACCTCTTTTTCAAAAGAAAAAAAGAAGCCCTGAATAAACCTATAAAATTTTGTTCCAGGAGGTGACATTGGGGGTGGGGGGGATTTGGCTTCTATGCCCTGTTTGTTAGCCCTCCAGGATAATTGCTTGGCCACTGTGTGGGACAGGATGCTGGATGCAGGATTCCCCAGCAGGGCTCTTCTGATATCTTGTGTGCTCTGTGAAGTGCATGAAAGTTTGGATACAGGCCAGTGTATCCTACATAAAACTGGAAAAGCTCATCTGTTTGTGTTTGTTCAAAATTGTCTGTGTTATAAACAGAATATCTTGTTTATCTCTCCAAAAGAATACAAAAAAATGAAACATCTAACTCCTATTGTGTTCTTAGAATTTATAAAGAGGCTATTGGACCTTCAGTAATTTAAGTCATTGTAAGAATTAATTCAACATGTCTGAAAATATAAAGTTTGCTGGGGGGGGGGCAGATTTCACCTTCTGTCCTCTGGCACCAGTTAATCAGTCTAATTAAACCCTTTACATACCAGTTCATTGTTTTGGCACTATTTTTATTGTTATTGTCTTATTGTTACACTCTAGTTAGTGGAATGTATCTAATCAAAGATTTTGAAAAATGCAACATAATTAATTTTAGATCAAATACAATTTCTAAGCTATCTACTGTATTTGTTACAATGAGCTCCTGATTCTCTAAAAAGATTTAATTATAAATACATAATTAACATTTCTTGAATGATCTAATAGTTATGTTTATTTAGGGAATGAAATGGGGGGTGTTAGTGGAATGCAGTATGTTGCTCTTTAATGCAAAATTTGCAAAGAGCTTTTATAAAATTATTCTCTGTGTACTCTGTGGTCTCATTCCAATTATAGCTAATCAAATGATGCTGATGTGAGACACTGAGTGCCAATTCCCATGACCCTGAACCAGCCTTGAGTATATAACAAAGTGTGCTGTAGTTTTTGTGCAGGAAAACATGTAAAAAGGAAGAAAAGGTAAGAAGTGAACCTACTATACAACCTCCTCCTCCCAAACAGAGGACTGATCACCAAAATTGAAAAGCAAGAAAATGATAATAGTTATCGTAATCTAAACATATGGCGTGTGCAAATTATATCAATACAATTGGGGGACCCATAAGGCATTCCAGGGTTATATTTTCCCCTCCCCCATAATTTCCTCTTTCCTTTCCCAGAAAGTCTGCTTCCTTCTTCCCATCCACCAACCAGTCTATCTTTGTTTGCCTCCACCCCCATCTCCAGCTTTTCCCCCTTCCCTCCCCCTGGAAGCCTCCCTCTTATAAAACACTGTGCAGTTCTGGCTGCTGGGCCAGGCTGAGTAGTATGGTGCGAGTGGGGAACTCATAAGGCATTGCTAGGGATACCTCACTGCCTTTTGTATCCCCTTTTCCACACTATTTCCTCATTCCCACCTCCTGGCAACTCCCATGTCCTCACTTTCCCCTAGGGCTGCCAAGCCACAGCGGGGGATCCGCATGTCTTTACAGGATCCCTGCCGCAGGGGACAGTGATACGCATTGCACCGCCGTCGCCAGGATGTGACGCTACACATCGCTCTGGCAATGGGGCTGTTTCATTTATACTCCAACTTTCTCCACAACGGGGACCTAAAGACGCTTATATCACTCTCCTCTCCTCCATTTTGTCATCACAAAAAAGCCTGTGAGGTAGGTTAGAATGTTTAACTGGGCCAAGGCCACCCAGCTAGCTTTTGTGGTCACGTAGTGATTCAAAACTTGGTCTGCGAGATCCTAGTCTGAAATTCTAGCCACTACATCATACTGGTTTTTGTGAGGTGGTTGCTATTAAAAAGAAGGAAGCAGCCAGGCCTGGGTGAGTCATCCATATCACATGGTAGCATGTCATCCAGTGATGGTTGGCAGTTCTAGCCCTGATGTGTCTTCTCTCAAAGACCAGAACAGCCTTCTAAAGGGCCCTTCCATCAGCATTTTACTCGCAGCAACCAGGGCTTGAAGGATGGCAATATAGCTGTGGTTGCATTCCACGTGAGAGCCACTGAGATGCTATTCATTTGTTAAAGCTACAGGTGCTGCTTATATTATTGGAAGAGTAACCCCCAATCTCTCTCTCTTTGTGAATTATATGTATTTAATTTTCCCCCTCCCCCACTATGGCATTCTATTCCTCTGAGGCTTCCCCAAACCCTACCTTCATCAGATTTCACCACAAAAATCTCCCTTCTCTCTCTCTGTGAATTATATGTATTTAATTTTCCCCTCCCCCACTATGGCATTCTATTCATCTGAGGCTTCCCCAAACCCTGCCTTCATCAGATTTCACCACAAAAATCTCCCGGAGTTTTCCAATCTAGCCAGGCCTGGCCCCTATGAGCCCTCCCTCAAAGGCCTATATTGGCCTGGAAAGGAGCCAGCCTGGAATCCTGTGAGTACTTAACAACAGCCACTGATGGAATCTGTTGTTTAAGGCTATAGCTGCTACTTTAATCATTTTCAGGTTTTTAAAGTTCCCAATGTATTTTTTTTTAGATTTCACATTTTTCTGGAAACTTAAGGAGTTTTTCAGGCTTGTAGAAAGATCTGTCTTCTTGCCTGTTCCAATCTCTGGATTTAAGTATCCTCAGATTTAGATAACTTGGCTATTAGTATATACAAGCAGGAACCTGCAAGGACTTGCAGGAAGCATCTCATTTCTCCCTCCTCCACTATTTCCTTTTTTCCTTTCCTGAAAACCCCAACAGCCTCTCCTCTTTTTCCTGCTTCCGTCTCTCCCTCTAAGGTTGTCAACCTCCAGGTGGGGCCTGAAGATCTCCAGGAATCAAAGCAGATTTCCCAGCTACAGAGATCAGTTCCCTGTTAAGGTTGCCAGCTCCAGGTTGGGAAATTTGGAGATGGACCCTTGGGATGGTGAGGTTTGGGTAGGGAAGTGAACCCAGCAGGACATAATGCATAGAGTCTACTCTCCAAATCAGCCATTTTCTCCAAGAGAACTGATCTTTGTTATCTGGAGAACAGTTGTTATTCTGGGTGATCTCATCCCACCACCTGGAGGTTGGCAACCATAGTTACCCTCAAGGAACTAGCTGCTTTGGAAGGTGAAGTCTATGGCATTATACCCTCTGAGGCTTCTCCCCTCCTGAAACCCCACCCTCCCCATGCTCCACTCCAAATCTCCAGTAATTTCCTAAGCTGGAGTTGGCAGCCCTGTCTCCCTTACACCCAACAGCCAACCTACATTTAGCTTCCCTATTGTCTTAAGCTTTCCCTCTCCCCTGTTGCTGGCAGCCTCTACCTGGGAAAACTGTGGTCTAGTCATGTGGTGCCAGCCCCACTTGCATGGTAACCCTAACCCTTAAGGACTTGTGCGGGGGTGCCTTACTTTTTCCTGTATCCCAATCTTTCCCTCCTCCAGCAACCCCCATATCCTCTCCCCTTCCGTACCTCATTCTTGCCTTCTCAGCCATTCACCAACCTATCTTTTATTTGCCTTCCATCTTCACATATATTTATTATTTACTTCATTTATACCCCACCTTTCTCCAGCTAACATTATTTTCCTTCTCCTCTCCTCCATTTTACCCGCACAACAACCCCATGAAATAGGTTAGGCTGAAAGTATGTGACTGGTTCAAAATCACTCAGTGAACTTCCACAACAAGATGGGGATTTGAACCTGGGTCCCCTAGACCCTACTCTGAAGCTCAGGCCAAGTTCAGTCATGCAAATTTGGTGGTATCAAATCATCCAGAGTTTGCTTCCAGGCCTTTGCTTGCTAATGTCGAAGTGGGACCTGGAGATCTCGCAGAATTACTACTGAACTCTAGACAACAGAGATTTGTCCACCTAGGGGAAATGACTGCTTTGAAGGGTGGACTTTATGGCATTATTTTTGGCTGAAGCTTCTCCCCTCCCCAAACCATGCCCTCCTCAGACTCTATCCCAAAATCTACAAGAATTTCCAAACTCCGAACTCTAGTCAAGACTGGCCCCAACGAGTCCTCCCTTAAAGGCTAAAAATAGGCCTGGGAAGAACCCTGCCCTCTCCCCCTGCCTTTTTACTCACAGGGTGCATTCAGACGTGGCCTTTCTGCCAGCATAAACTGCACCGGTTGGAACCGGTGCAGTTTATGCCGGCATAAACGCAATCAGACAATAGGCCCTCCTGTTATCATTTTGGGTTTTTTTAAGTGGCCCAATGGATTTTTAATTTTTTTAGATTTCACATTTTTCTACAAACCTGGGTCCCTTTTACAATTATTACCACCCTGGAGGGTTGCCAGCTCTGGGTTGGAAAATACCTGGCAATTTTGGAAGTGGAGACTGAGGAGGGCAGGGTTTGGGGAGGGGAGGGACTTCAATGGAGTATAATGCCATAGAGTCCACCTTCCTAAGCAGCCATTTTCTCCAGGTGAACTGACCTCTGTCACCTGGAGATCTCTTGTAATCCCAGGAGATCTCCAGCTACCACTTGGAGGTTATATATCACAATGAGACCTCATGGGAGGAGATTGTATCAATATAAAGACACTCTGTGGAGGTTGGCAACTCTGCCACTCTGGCTTGAATGAACCCTGGGTTGGACATGTGTTTGAAAGAAACACAGCAAGAGAAACAGAGAATTAAAGCAGCTAGGAAATTCAAAGTTGTAGATGAAATCCGAACTTTTAAAAATGGCCATGCAACAAGGATTTCACATGCATTCAAAATGACTATTTTTAATGCAAACCTTTCTGCAAATTAATCTACCATAATGAACTAAGGTTATCACTATAAAATTGCTGTGGGTTTTCAGTAAAAGATTTAAAATGAGGAAAAAAAAGTTTCCGGGTAGCTTCAGATATTATTTCCAGTGGGCTTTAATATTTTTAAAGCAGTATTGTCATTTTTATTTGAACGTGGTTTCATTGAATGTAATCACTGAGCTGTAAAAGAAATGGTAAAATGTGAAATGTATGAAACTGTAAAATCTATAGGGAAGACAGAGATCATATTGTCAGTCCTTGAGAAGTGAATGCTAGAGGCTGCCTGGTCCTTCCTGGCTTTGACTGTTGTAAGTATCCGCTGCTACTATCTCACTTGCTCTGCCACTTGGAGCACTGAAATCAATAGCTGTGATCACACACAGGGCTGCTTTTGCTGCAATAGGGTACTCACTCAGGTTCCTGCTCTTAGGTTTACACAGCAGAGACGGGTATGCTCAAAGCAACATCCATATATAAGCAAGACGATACAGGGATGAGAATAACTGGTTTCAGGACAAGGGAGCTCATGCAGTCTACAATTCTAACTAATAAAGGAATCTAACTGAACAGGGACTCTACCCCTTGAGTCTAAACCAACACATAGAAATATCAAAGAGAGGAAACAGACTGGTCCACTGTAATGCATAGAATAAATAAATACAGCACAATGACATCCTGACCAAATAACACATTTGAGATAAAAATATATCCAGAAGCCTGGAAAACATTTTTATTTTGCCTTATTTCTGAATTTTTAAAACTTTGACATCATGACTGCAATTGAGGTTTATTAAAATCCAACTTTTGCTAATCATTGCTACAGGACTAATATTGCAACCAATATGTGCAGCATCTGAGTTTCAAGAAATCACAATAATAAAATGTGAGAACGGTTTAAACAGAGCATCCAGCAGCTGTCCCATATGGTACTCATGACTGTTGTGCTACCAATGATGTATTTTCCTAGCACCTTGCTTCCTGACCAATTCCATATTCTTTCTTTATCTTGGGTCAGTGTGGTTCAGGGTTCAGTTTGGGGGCTGCCCTGAACCAAGAACCAAACCACTTTTGGGGGGTTTGTGACCTGAGTGAACTTAGCAGTCATGGGATAAGAGGATGGGTTCTCTTATGAATTAAAAACTGGTTAAATGACAGGAAGCAAAGAGTAAGAATAAATGGACAGTTCTCACAATGGAGAGAAGTAAGCAGTGGGGTCCCACAAGGATCAGTAGTGGGGCCGGTACTATTTAACTTATTCATAAATGATCTGGAACGAGGGGTGAGTAGTGTAGTGGCCAAGTTTGCAGATGATACAATATTATTCAGGATGATGAAAACCAAGGCTGACTGTGAAGAGCTCCAAGAGGACCTCCACAAATTGGGTGAGTGGATGAGAACGTGGCAAATGAAGTTCAATGCTGGTAAGTGTAAGGTGATGCACAATGGGACAAAAAATCCCAACTTCAAGTATAGGCTAATGGGGTCTGACCTTGGTGAGACTGAGAGGGAACAAGATTGTTGAGTCATAGTGGATAACTCAATGAAAGTGTCAATATAGTGTGCTGCAGCAGTGAAAAAAGCAAACTCTATGGCTGAGTTCAGACTGGCAGTTTGAAGCAGGAGGGAGTCGTGACAAAAAAGACCCGGAACAAACTGATCCAGGTTTTCCTGGTCACACTGCACCGACTGATGCGGGAGCATACCGGGGAGGAGGCGCAAGGGAGCGTTCACACTGTTGGCCTGGAGGTGCAGCTGTAAGCGTTTTTCTGGTAATCCGGTTATGTGAGCTTATGTGCATAAGCGCACGTGCGCATAAGCACATCCCTACCGAATTGCGGCTTTTCGCGTTCACACTTCCGGGAAGCAGGACAGACATGGGATAATCGCACTTTCCAGGGTTTGATACCACTTTCACCTGGTATCTTTTAAACTTGGGAGGGAAGCATTACAAGATGGGTTGAGTATGGCTGGGGAACGCCTGACAGATGTGCCTGTGTGAACGGCCCCTTTAATCCATTTGTGAAACGTTTCTGGCTTGTGCCTATATCGGGGCAGACTGCCAGTCTGAACTCGGCCTATATTAGGGATTATTAGGAAAGGAATTGAGAATAAAATGGCCAGTATTTTTATGCCCCTGTATAAATTGGCCTCATTTGGAATACTGTGTACGATATCTCCAAAAGGACATTAAAAAGGTAAAGGTTCCCTTGCTCTAAAGCCAGTCGAGACCGACTCTAGGGTTGCGGTGCTCATCTCCGTTTCAAAGCCGAAGAGCCAGCGCTGTCCAAAGACGTTTCCGTGGTCATGTGGCCGGCATGACTAAACACCAAGGCACACGGAACGCTGTTACCTTCCCACTGAAGTGGTACCTATTTATCTACTTGCAATTTCTTGCTTTCAAACTGCTAGGTTGGCAGGAGCTGGAACTAGAGATGGGAGCTCACTCCGTCATGCGGCAACCCGGGTCTTGAACTGCTAAACTACTGACCTTCCACAGCCTGCAGTTCAGCGTCTTAACCACTTGAGCCACCGCAACTCCCAAAAGGACATTGCAGAGCTGGAAAAAGTATACGACAGAGCAACCAAGATGATTAGGGGGTTATTCTCATATATATCCTGGATTCTGGGGGGATTTATTTCCAGTTTTCCTGAAAAGTCCTGGATACCTTTGGGATGCCAAAATCAGGTAGATCTGAATGCACATCCTTAGTGACAACACTAATGTACAGTTATTTTTTCGGCCATTAGCAGATCTATTGGTTTGCTTTATCCAACTCATTCTGTTGATAGAAATGGCGGTGAAAATACAGTTTTAGTAGTAGTTTGCGAAGTATCAGAGAAATTGTCATGGCTGTGCTGTATTGCCGCATTGTACGCAACACACTGACCAAGTGGGGATGCCTGAACACCCACTGGTTCAGCTCATGCGTTGTTCACCAGTTAAGATCAGAAAATCAATTTTTAAATTAACTGTTAGCAGTTAGTTGATCTGCTCATAACCATTCAGCAGGTTGCTTCAGTGTAGTCCTTTCTACTAATACAAGTACAGTACAATTGGTTTTTTGCATATATACATTCCCACACAGCTTAATGGAGTTCTACTTTCCCCCGTCCCTGCTGTTTATCACTATGTTTGGCAGACAGTGAAATCATATAAATTAGGCATAAAAAGCTGTATTTTAAAAATCCTTTATTGTTTGTCTAAATAGTTTTTTTTGTCTTTAATGGCTATTGATCTGTTTGGATCAGTAGGGTTTTTGTGCATGTGCAGTGTATCAAAACCTGGTGCTGAACCAAACAGACCCATTGATCAGTTCATGACTGATCACCATAGCTAAGAAAGATATGTTCGACTGTTTGCCATGAAATTCACAGCATCCCTGTCATTAAGATAAAATTAGAGAGATG